>NW_016108023.1:1244294-1252080 GCF_001604975.1 Cebus imitator
CTTGACGGCTTCCTATTGGAGGGTAAAGAGGGTCCCCATGATTCCATCCTGATGGAATGTATAGTTTTCAGTTCTCCGCCTTCCTCCCATGTCACCTTCAGATGACATTGTTTGTGTATTTATACTTCCCTGCCTTTCCAGAAACAATGGAAAAAAAAAACAAAAAAACCCCAAAACTAACACAGTTGCATTTTTCCTGATTTTGCTTGACGGCTTCATATTGGAGGGTAAAGAGGGTCCCCATGATTCCATCCTGATAGAACGTATAGTTCTCAGTTCTCCGCCTTCCTCCCATGTCACCTTCGGATGACATTGTTTGTGTATTTATACTTCCCTGCCTTTCCAGAAACAATGGAAAAAAAAAAAAAAAAAGAAACTAACACAGTTGCATTTTTCCTGATTTTCCTTGACGGCTTCCTATTGGAGAGTAAAGAGGGTCCCCATGATTCCATCCAACGTATAGTTCTCAGTTCTCCGCCTTCCTCCCATGTCACCTTCAGATGACATTGTTTGTTTATTTATACTTCCCTGCCTTTCCAGAAACCATGGTTCCATAATTCCTACACCTGCACCACTAGGCCCAGAACGTGGCCGTCCCTGAGTGACGTGTTAGTGGGACTGAGCTCTGACACTCATCCCAGGACCTCTCAGCCACTTCCTGCAGGTGTCTGTCCCGGTCTGTGAACATGGGGACGGGGACATCTTTTGCCTGATGAAAACGTGTCCTAGAGAATGTCACTGTTTAAACAGACTCAGCCTTCCCTGTGGCATCTCCTTGGCATTTCCCTTGCTGGGAATCCCCAGTTCTTTCTTTCGAATGAGGGGCGTGGGCTGAGCAGGGACTTTCTGTA
Source organism: Cebus imitator (assembly GCF_001604975.1). NCBI lineage: Eukaryota > Metazoa > Chordata > Mammalia > Primates > Cebidae > Cebus > Cebus imitator. The sequence goes on from NW_016108023.1 coordinate 1,245,146, forward strand.
TTCCTGCCCTCAAGTTTCCCCTTAGCTGAAATGCCTCTGTTTTTTCAGCAGACGGAATGGGAGGGAGGAGACAGTAATATATGAAGCTCAAACACAGAATTTACATGCTGGGCTGGATACGGTGGCTCACGCCTGTCACCCCAGCACTTTGGGAGGTCGAGGAGGGTGGATCACCTGGGGTCAGGACTTCGAGACCAACCTGGCCAATGTGGTGAAACCCCGTCTGTACTAAAAATACAAAAATCAGCCGGTCGTGTTGGCGAGAACCTGTCATCCCAGCTACTCAGGAGGCTGAGGCAGGAGGATGGCTTGAACCCGGGAGGAGGAGGTTGCTGTGAGCTGAGATGGCACCACTGCACTCCAGCCTGGGCGACAGAGCGAGACTGTGTCCACAGCAAAAGAGTCACCATGTCTGGACATTCCTGGCGTCGTTCCTGGGACGTCTGCTCCCGGGCCGTGGTGTGCGGGTTCGAGCACAGCACAGCGCCGAGGTTTCCCTGTGCGGCTGCTCCCCATATCAGCCGTGCTGTGTCTGAGACGGTCCCGTTGTCTGCGCTGGAGAAAGCGTCACCTTTCTTCTTCTGTGGCTGATACCGGCTCCCTTTCTCCGTGGCCACGCTTTCCCTGCACGCTCCCACAGCCACAGCAGGAAGCAGACTGTGACCCCAGCTTCCCATCTAGGGACAGGCAGGGCTGTGACCAGGCAGCTCCCCAGGAAGCCTAACACCAGCCCAAGGTTTCTGGGGAGGGTGGAGGCCCGGCAGGCAGGCGGGCGCATGGTGACACCCCTTTCCCAGAACAGGAAGTACTTGCTAACACACTAGTGACGCTTGCTCAACTTCCTGAAAAGTCAGTGGCCCCTTCATGCTTCACGGGAAGGGGAGGGGTGCGGTGGCCCCACGTCCCCCCCACGGTGGGGGGCGCCTCTCACGTGGCACCTGCTGTCTGGAGCAGGGGAAGAAAGAACACACTGGTGGAAATGAATCTTTATCATCTATCTATCAACTATCTATCTATCATCTATTATCTATCTATCTATCATCTATCCATCACGTATCATCTATGTATCTATCTATGTATCTATCTATCTATATATATATCATCTATGTATCTATGTATTTATCTATCATCTATCCATCATCTATCATCTATCTATCTATCTGTCATCTATCTATGTATCTATCATCTATCCATCATCTATCATCTATCTTCTATCTATTTATCATCTATCATCTATGTATCTATCTATATATATGTCTATCATTTATCTATCTGTATATCTACCTATCTATCTATATACCTATCAATCATCTATCTATATATCTATCATCTATCTATCTTTCTATCTATCTATCTATCATCTATCCAACTATCTAAAAAATAGATCTAATAGACATTCCATCTAAAAATAATAATAATAAAATATTTATTTGCTTTATTGTTTTTCCCTCAGGTTCTTACGTTGCAATTCAATGTTTCATTATTATTTTTATTTTTATTTTTTTTTTACAAAATGAAAAACTTTAATGAAAACAGCTATAATAGACTCAAAATTATTTCAAATATTCATGGAAAGTTCTAGAAGACAAGCTAATTATTGAAACGGTAAAGAATTTATAGCATTCATATATCAAAATTCTAGGATAAGCATGTATTTTCACTTTCTAAATTTGATTTGCTTGGACAAAGTCTATAAAAAATGCGCTTCCAGGCATTTTAATAAATGTATTATGAAGTTGTTCAGAAGATATCAGAGACATATTCATATCTTAATTGAAAACAAAGAACTCTCCACCCCAAATCCACAGAATATACATTCTTCTCAGCACCACATCACACCTACTCTAAAATTGACCACATAATTGGGAGTAAATCACTCCTCAGCAAATGCAAAAGAATGGAAATCGTAACAAACAGTCTCTCAGACCACAGTGCAATCAAGTTAGAACTCAGAATTCAAAAACATCATTATTATTTTTTTAGATGGAGTGTCGCTCTGTCTCCCAGGCTGGAGTGCTGGTTACCGTTTTTGCTTTTTTTGTTTTGTTTTGTTTTTTTAACTGGAGCTGATGTCTCTATTAAAAAAAAAAAAGGAAAAAGGAAATTTATAGTTTTTATTTATACTTATTTTTATTTATTCGTTTATTATTTATTTTTAATTATTTATTTTTGACATGGAGTCTCACTCTGTCTCCCAGGGCAGAGCGCAAAAAAGTCACCGTTTTTGTTTTTATTTATTTATAATTAATTAATTTATTTCTGAGGTGGAGGCTCGCTCTCTCTCCCGGGCTGGAGTGCAAATATGTTACTGCTTTTGTTTTTATTCATTCATTTATTTTTGTGTATTTATTTATAATTAATTAATTTATTTTTGTGATGGAGTCTCACTCTGTCTCCCAGGCTGGAGTGCAGAAATGCCACCGTTTTTTATTTATTTATTTATAATTAATTATTTCTGAGATGCAGTCTCCCTCTGCCTCCCAGGCTGGAGTGCAAACGCTACCGTTTTTTTGTATTCATTGACTTATTTATTTATAATCAATTAATTTATTTTTGGGGCGGAGTCTCGCTCTGTCACCCAGGCTGGAGCGCAGTGGCGTGATCTCCGCTCACCGCTACCTCCGCCTCCCGGGTTCAAGCGATTCTCCTGCCTCAGCCTCCCGAGTAGCTGGGACTACAGGTGCCCGCCACCACGTCCGGATAATTTTTGTATTTTTAGTAGAGACAACGTTTCTCCATGTTGGCCAGGCTGGTCTCGAACTCCTGACCCTAGGTGATCTGTCCAGCTCAGCCTCCCAAACTGCCGGAATTGCAGGCACGAGCCACCACGCCCGACCCAAATTATTTCTTCTACGTCGTTTTTTCTGCATTGGGACACCTTGCCTGTAACAGTTGCATGCCCTGAAGTGGGATGTGAAGAGAAGTTGGTTTTTTTTTTTTTTTTCTTTGAGACCATTCCGGCTAATTTTTGTATTTTTAGTAGACACTGGGGTTCACCGTGTTGGCCAGGCTGGTCTCGAACTCCCGACCTCATGATCCTCCCACCTTGGCCTCCCAAAGTCCTGGGATTCCCGGGCGGAGATTCCTGTCATTGCTGGCGCGAGCTTTTGTTAGACTCGGGTTTTGGGTTCTTTGTTGGGTGGGTAGTTTTCTGGGGCAGAAGGAGACAAAGGGCCTTAAAACTACTGGAATGGGCCGGGCGCGGTGGCTCACGCCTGTCATCCCAGCACTCTGGGAGGCCGAGGTGGGCGGATCACCTGAGGTCAGGAGTTCGAGACCAGCCTGGCTAACACGGCGAAACCCCGTCTCTACTAAAAATACAAAAAATTAGCCCGGCGTTGTGGTGGGCACCTGTAGTCCCAGCTACTCGGGAGGCTGAGGCAGGAGAATCCCTTGAACCGGGAGGAGGAGGTCACTGTGAGCCGAGATTGCGCCGCTGCACCCCAACCTGGGCGACAGAGTGAGACTCCTTCTCAAGGAAACAATCAAACAAAAAACCACCATTGATTGGACGTGGGGCCGATCCCAATCGCTGATCCAGGTTGATTTGATCTTGACGTCCACGCATCCCCGGACACGTGGCCACCTCCTCCGTGTATCGGTGTCCTCTTCTGTGCCGTGACAACACCCGTCATTTCATTTCGGTGCTACCCTATTCCACATCGATGTGACCGTGAGATCCTGAAGAAATGTCACCTGCAAAGACCCTGTTTCAGAATAAGGTCTCAGCCCGGGTTCTGCCCTTCAGGACGTGGACAGGAAGTTTTCAGGGGCACCGTTCACTCCATTGTAATTGCATCAGATTTTCTTCTGGAGACGCTAAGGGAGGCTCCTTCCGGCCTCTCCCAGCATCCCCGGGCTTGCGGCCCCATCCCTGCAGCCTCTGCGTCCGTCTGCCCGTGGCCTTGTCCTCTGTGTCTGCACCTCCTCTTCAGTCTTAGACCAACACTTTCTTTTTTTTTTTTTTTTTTTTTTTTCTTTTTAGGTTTTGGGGTACATGTGAAGAACATGCAGGATTGTTGCATAGGTACACACGTGGCGGTGTGATTTGCTGCCTTCCTCCCCTTCACCTATATCTGGCATTTCTCCCCATGCTCTCTCTCCCCAACTCCCCACCCCCTGCTGTCCCTCCCCTATTTCCCCCCTACTGACCCCAGTGTGTGACGCTCCCCTCCCTGTGTCCATGTGTTCTCATTGTTCAACACCCGCCTATGAGTGAGAACATCCCGTGTTTCATTTTCTGTTCTTGTGTCAGTTTGCTGAGAATGATGGTTTCCAGGTTCATCCATGTCCCCACAAAGGACACAAACTCATCCTTTTTGATGGCTGCATAATATTCCATGGCGTCTATGTGACACGATTTCGCTGTCCAGTCTATCATCGACGGGCATTTGGGTTGGTTCCAGTAGACCGACACTTTCATGAGATTTATGGGTCGTCTTAACCCAAAACGGAGCCATCACCATTTTACATCGTAATTACGTCTGCAAAGACGGTATTTTCTAATAAGGTCCCCGAACTCACAGAGATGGGACTCTTGGAACTCGGCAGACAATTTGGGGAACTCAACAAACACCACCCTTAACAAGGTGATGGCCCGACCGGAACCCGCTGTGTGCCCGGGCAGCAAATCACCCTGTGCGTCTCCCGTCTTCTGCCTGTGCGCGCCGTTGGCTGCACCAACGCTGCCTTTGACCCTTCAGGTTTTCCGGAGTGGAGAGCTCACTAATAACCCATTTACAGGAGGGGAGCCATGGCTCACGCCTGTCATCCCAGCACTTCGGGAGGCCGAGGCGGGCGGATCACCTGAGGTCCGAAGTTCAAGACCAGCCTGGGCAGCAGGGAGAAACCCCGTCTCTACGAAAAATACAAAAATTACCCGGGCGTGGTGGCGGGCGCCTGTCATCCCAGCTACTCGGGAGGTCGTGGCAGGAGAATCGCTTGAACCCCGGGAGGTGGAGGTTACGGTGAGCCCAGATCACACTGCGGCCTGGGCCACAGGGCAAAATTCTGTTTCAAAAAAAAAATAAATAAATAAATAATAACCCTTTTATGCCTAGTGTTCCATTATTGGAACGCTAACCTTGTGGGAGTTATTTATCTCTTACTGCTCAAGGTCATTGTCAAGGTCTCATTTTTCTTTTCTTTTTTTTTTTGAGACAGAGTCTCGCTGTGTGGCCCAGGCTGGAGTGCAGTGGCACGGTCTCGGCTCACCGCGACCTCCGCCTCCCGGGTTCAAGCGATCCTCCCGCCTCAGCCTCCCGAGTAGCTGGGACTACAGGCACCCACCACCACACCCAGCTAACTTTTTGTATTTTTGGCAGACACAGGGTTTTGCCGTTTTGGCCACGCTGGTCTCGAACTCCTGACCTCAGGCGATCCGCCCGCCTCGGCCTCCCAAAGTGCTGGGGTGACGTGCGTGAGCCACCGCGCCCGGCCGGGTCCGATTTTTCACGAAATGATTTGCAACCTCTGCCATCGATGAGTTTATTTTAATTTTATTTTCATTTTTTACTTTTCGGAGACGGAGTCTCGGCTGGATCTCAGTTCACCGCAACCTCCCCTCCCAGCTTCGAGCAAGTCTCCGGCCTCAGCCTCCCGAGTAGCGGGGATTACAGGTGCCTGTCACCACGTCTGGCTAATTTTTGTATTTTTCATAGAGGTGGGGTTTCACCATGTGGGCCAGGCTGGTCTCGAACCCCTGATCTCAGGTGATCCACCCTCCTCAGCCTCCAAAAGTGCTGGGATTTCAGGCATCAGACACCATGTCCGGCACAACATGGGTTTATTTTTATTTTATTTATAATTATTGTTGAAACAGAGTCTCTGTCAGTCGCCCAGGCTGGAGTGCAGTGACTCCATCTCAGCTCACTGCAACCTCCGCCTCCCGGGTTCAAGCAGTTTTCCCGCCTCAGCCTCCCAAGTAGCCGGGATAATTTTTGTATCTTTAGTAGAGACGGGGTTTCCCCATGTTGGCCAGGCCGGTCTCGAACTCCTGACCTCAGGGGATCCACTCGTCCCCCTCGGCCTCCCAAAGTCCTGGGGTGACAGGCATGAGCCGTGTCCCCCGGGAACACATGGGTTAAAGTGTCTGTGGTGAAGTCGTTGAACGGCAGGACCCCGTCACCCGTCACCTGCCACCGCCCCCACCCCGCACACCGCCCACCGCTCACTCCGGGAAACACAGCTTTCATTTGGAAGTTTCAGACACTAGAGGGCAAAACTGTCCTCCGCAAATCCGGCCCGGGCAATCTAAGCCTCCGGCAATGAAGGGGTGACAGAAGGTACCGGAAAATTCGGTCTGGGGGGTTGGGGCTGGAGCCGGGCTGCCTCTCCAGCCTGAAAGGCACCCAGCAGGTGGGCTTAACCCCTCATCTGGGAGGCGCTGAGCTGTGGAAGGAATTTGGGGTGAGGATACCTTCTGCAAGAGCTGCCCCTGAGACAGAGCCTGCCATAAAGGAAGTTTCTTTCTGAGATGTCCCTCCGTGTGGACTGAAACCCAGGACAGCACCTGTTGGCATTCCTGTTTTTTATTCACTTTGAGACGCTGAGGCATGCGGATCACCTGAGGTCGGGAGTTCGAGACCAGCCTGGCCAACATGGTGTAACCTCGTGTCTACTAAAAATACAAAAATTAGCTGGGCCTGGTGGCGGGTGCCTGTCATCCCAGCTCCTGGGGAGGCCGAGGCAGGAAAATATCTTAAATCTGGGAGACAGAAGTTTAGCTGCTGAAACTTTACCCAGAGCTGCTTAGGAGGAGGCTGTGGTTTCAGAAATTCAGTCCGAACTGACAAGCTGGGCAGGGAGCCCCTGGCCCCCTCACACCCCAACAAGCATTGCATTGGACACCCCCTCTTGACTCATCCACCCTGGGGGTATCTGAAGCAGGTGTAAAAGTCTAGGTAGGTTACTTTTAGTTTTTTTTTTTTTTTTTT
>NW_016108023.1:1253585-1254743 GCF_001604975.1 Cebus imitator
ATTCTCCTGCCTCAGCCTCCCGAGTAGCTGGGATTTACGGGTGCCCGCCACCACGCCCGGCTAATTTTGTATTTTTAGTAGGGACGGGGTTTCTCCGTGTTGGCCAGGCTGGTTTCGAACTCCTGACCTCAGGTGGGCTCCTGCCTCAACCTCCCAAAGTGCTGGGATGACAGGCGTGAGCCACTGTGCCTGGCAAATTTCCTTTTTTTCTTTTTGTTTTTCTTTTGAGATGGAGTGTGGGTAACACCCCCCCCATGTCACCGAGGAAGGAGAATTATCCAGACCCCAGGTACAATTAGTGCCTGAAGACGATCTGAGTTTAGAGTGTCATTACTCAGCGATTTCCTTTATGTGATCCTTCTTAGATAATCTTACATTAGTTTATAGGATTAGTGCCTGAAGTATGACTTGCTGATTGCATATATGTAGCTTACATAATTATCTTCATACTTACATCTAGTTAGTTCTATGTAATCTTTCTACATAATCACATAATAACTGACTGCTTACTGTACTAGGTTATGTAGATCTGACATACTTAGTTCTGTATAATCTTTCTATATAATCACATAAGAAGTTACTGCTTACTTTATTAGGTTATTTTTATCTAGGACACTTAGTTCTATATAATCTTTCTATGTGACCATATAATAAATTACTGCTTACTTTACTAGGTTATATATATCTAGCAAACATAGTTCTGTATAATCTTTCTGTATAATCACATAATAACTGACTGCTTACTTTACTAGGTTATATATATCTAGGATACTTAGTTCTGTATAATCTTTCTGTATAATCATATAATAAATTACTGCTTACTTTACTAGGTTATGTATATCTAACATACTTAGTTCTGTATAATCTTTCTATATAATCATATAATAAATTACTGCTTGCATTACTAGGTTATATATATCTAGCATATTTAGTCTCATATAATCTTTCTTTTTTTTTTTTTTAAAGACGGGGTTTCACCATGTTGGTCAGGCTGGTCTTGAACTCCCAACTCAGATGATCCGCCCGCCTTGGCCTTCCAAGTTCTTGGATTACAGGCGTGACCCACCAAGCTCAGCCCATATCATCTTCTATATAATAATGTAATAACTTAGTGCTTCCATACATCTAGCTCATGTAATCATACTGGGTACTTATATC
>NW_016108023.1:1256980-1257998 GCF_001604975.1 Cebus imitator
GTAATAACTTAGTGCTTCCATAAATCTAGCTCATGTAATCATACTGGGTACTTATATCTAGCACACTCAGTTCTATGTAATCTTTGTATACAATCATACAGGTGTTGTAGTCAGACCTGTACGGACACATTCAGTGCTGATTTATAGAATTCTCCCATATAATCTTTCTATATAATCATATAATAAATTACTGCTTACTTTACTAGGTTATGTGTATCTAATATACTTAGTTCTGTATAATCTTTCTATATAATCACATAATAACTTACTGCTTACTTTACTAGGTTATGTATATCTAGGATACTTAGTTCTATATAATCTTTCTGTATAATCATATAATAAATTACTGCTTACTTTACTAGGTTTTGTGTATCTAACATACTTAGTTCTGTATAATCTTTCTATATAATCATATAATAAGTTACTTCTTACTGATTTATGGAATCCTCCTATATAACTATACCGTAGTTTGCAGTAGGAGGAATGCCCCGAGCAGTCACAGAACAGAAGCAGCACATGGAAAACACCCAGACCAGGACGAGAACCAAAGACCCCGGAGGCTGCGTCCCTGCCTGAAAGGACAAACGCTGTGTGGCAGGCCTGGAGCAGGTGCCTCTCCTCCTGATAAAGGAGTTGCAGCACCTCGCATCCAGCTCCCGTGGAAAGTCGGCCTCAGGCCTGAGATCCTGGAAGTAACCGCGGGAGAAGAACCCCTCTGGTGTGACCGGTCACGGCGGCTGTGCACCCCGTCAGTCTTTTCTCGCTTCCGTGCTGGCTCAAATCATCCTCCCATAAATATCTTTATATATATACATATATTTAAAGACGGGGTTTCACCATGTTGGTCCGGCTGGTCTTGAACTCCCGACCTCAGGTGATCCGCCTGCCTTGGCCTCCAAGGTGCTTGGATTACAGGCGTCACCCACCACGCCCGGCCCCCATAAATATCTTTTTTTTTTTTTTTTCCCATTTATTTATTTTATTGCATTTTAGGTTTTGGGGTACATGTGAAGAACAT
>NW_016108023.1:1260801-1266229 GCF_001604975.1 Cebus imitator
CCTCCTGTCCCTTCCCCTCCTCTCCCTTCTTCCCCTTCTCCATTTTCTCTTGTTTTATCCGTTATGTGTTTTTCTTTGTTGTTTTTGTTTTTTATTTGTTTGTTTGTTCTTACTGAGCTGGAGTCTCTCTCTGTCACCCAGGCTGGAGTTCCGTGGTGCTCACGGCAGCCGCCACCTCCCAGGTTCAAGGCATTCTCCTACCTCAGCCTCCCGAGTCGCTGAGATGACAGGCGGCCGCCACCACGCCCGGCTACTTTTATTTTATTTTATTTTTTTTATTTTTAGTAGAGACAGGGTTCTGCCATGTTGCTCGGGCTGGTCTTGAACTCCTGACTTCAGGTGATCCGCCCGCCTCGGCCTCCCAAAGTGCTTGGATGACAGGCGTGAGCCAATGCACCCAGGCAGAAACTTTTTAAGTGTTTTCTGTGGCTTGTGATGTCCGCATTCAGCACAGGTCCACGCCTCATTGCAGGGTCTCCACTGACCTGTCCTGAGAGACACGTGTGGACAGACATAGCCACATGTGGGAAGCAGGAACGTTCCTTTTTAAAGTTCCCTTTCTTATTAAATCATACGTGTGCTAATAACTCTGTGAAGCCCCCTCCTGTGTAGCCGTTAGACACGCCGTGCTCACGGGCACGTAGAACATTCTACGTCCTTGTACTTTGACCGAGATACCCGTGCTGGACGTGCTCACAGGCGTGTCCCAGCTCTCCGTGGCTGTCACCTGTTCAGAAAAGTTTTAAGTTGTCAGCCCGTCGGGTTTTAGTTTAGATGGTGAGGTCTGGCTCCAGCCCACGGAGCTCAGACACGGCAGGAAGGACGACCCCACACGCGTCAGGGATACATGTGTGTGTTTTCCTTTGTTAACTGTACGCTCGGGGTACGATGGCTGACGTGGGTCCCCTCCCTGCAGCCCTGGAGGTAAAAACTGCGTTGCTGAGAGATCCTTTCTCTTGGTGCTGATTTTTCTTCGCAGCAGCGAGCGTCCATTTCAAAATATATTCCCAACACCATACATAAGCCACCGGGGACAAGGTGGGTGCCAGGCGCCCTTCTCCCTGGCATGTGCAGCCCCCTGGCCTCCCCAGTCTGTGTCTGAAGCCGACTCTCTCTGCACCCTGAAAGATTCTGCATCAGAACCAAATCTTCACTCACACAAATGAAATCACAACAGACGCCTCACATTATTCTGTACTATCAAAAAACATGCCTGTCGGCCGGGCGCGGTGGCTCACGCCTGTCATCCCAGCACTTTGGGAGGCCGAGGTGGGTGGATCACCCGAGGTCAGGAGTTCGAGACCAGCCTGGCCAACATGGTGAAACCCCGTGTTTATTAAAAATACAAAACATCAGCTGGGCATGGTGGCGCGTGCCTGTAATCCCAGCTACTCAGGAGGCTGAGGCAGGAGAATTGCCTGAACCCGGGAGGCGGAGGCTGCGGTGAGCCGAGATCGCGCCATTGCACTCCAGCCTGGGTAACGTGAGCGAAACTCCGCCTCAAAAAAAAAAAAAAATAAATAAATAAAAATAAGCCAGGTGAGGTAGCGCGTGCCTGTAATCCCAGCTACTCAGGAGGCTGAGGCAGGAGAATTGCCTGAACCCGGGAGGCGGAGGCTGCGGTGAGCCGAGATCGCGCCATTGCACTCCAGCCTGGGTAACGTGAGCGAAACTCCGCCTCAAAAAAAAAAAAATAAATAAATAAATAAAAATAAGCCAGGTGCAGTGGCTCAAACCTGTCATGCCCACACTTTGGGAGCCTGAGGAGGGTGGATCATGAGGTCTGGAGCTCGAGACCAACCTGGCCAAGATGGTGAAACACCGTCTTGACTAAAAATAGCTAAAATTAGCCAGGCACAGTGGCGGGCACCTGTCATCCCAGCTACTCGGGAGGCTGAGGCAGGAGCATTGCTTGAACCTGGGAGGCGGAGGTTGCGGTGAGTTGAGATGGTCCCACTGCACTCCAGCCTGGGCCACAGACAGAGACTCCGTCTCCAAATAAACAGATAAAAATAAAAATACATGAAACAAGAAGAGAGCCGTCCACGACACACACGGCAGGCCTCTGCTGCCGTGGGGAAACACTTTAGTTATGTAATGCTTCTGACAACTCACTAGTGTTTGTCTCAGCAGTTAATCTGATAGCAGACCGCACGGCCCACGGCGGCCAGCCCTCCTCTCTTCTGACGATGAGATCCGGCTGCCTTGGCAGATTTTTGAAACAGGAACGGGGAGACTGGAGATAAGAGATCACCTCCGCATGTGCATGCTGCCTCAGGGAAACACAGAAGGGGCCTAACATTTCAGGGGCAGGCATGGGGCTTGCAGGGACCACACCTAAACTTCAGTTAATGCGAGGAGCTAAGCGTTCTTTTTCGGTTTGAGGTAACACTAGACTTTTTTATTTTGTTTATTTAAATTTTTTGTAATTTTTTTTTTTTTAAAGATGGGGTTTCACCATGTTGGCCAGGCTGGTCTTGAACTCCTGACCTCAGGTGATCCACCCACCTCGGCCTCCCAAAGTGCTGGGATGACAGGCGTGAGCCACCGCGCCCGGCATTTATTTATTTTTTTGACACAGGGTCTCACTCTGTCGCCCAGGCTTGAGGCTGGAGTGCAATGGCAGGCTCTCGGCTCACCGGGTTCAAGCGGTTCTCCTGCCTCAGCCTCCCCAGTTGCTGGGATGACAGGTGCACAGCACCACACCCAGCTTATTATCTTTTGTATTTTTAAGTAGAGACCGGGTTTCACCGTGTGGGTCAGGCTGGTCTCGAACCCCTGACCTCATGATCCACCGGCCTCAGCCTCCCAAAGTGCTGGGATGACAGGCATGAGCCACTGCGTCTGGCTTATTTTATTTTTTAAATAAAAATTTTTATTTACTTATTTATTTGTTTGTTTTGAGATGGGGTTTTGCTCTTCTTGCCCAGGCTGGAGAGCAATACCGCGATCTCGGCTCACTGCAACCTCCGCCTCCCGGGTTCAAGTGATCCTCCTGCCTCAGCCTCCAGAGTACCTGGGACTGCAGGTGCCCGCCACCACGCCAGGCTAATTAATTTTATTTTTTCTATTTTTAGTAGAGATGGGGTTTTACCATGTTAGCCAGTCTGGTCTCAAACGCCTGACCTCAAGCGATCCACCCTCCTCGGCTTCCGAGACGGCTGGGATTACAGGCGAGCCACGTCACCTGGCCAAAGTTATTTTATTTTATTTTGACACGGAGTCTTGCTCTGTCACCCAGGCTGGAGCGCAGTGGCGTGACCTTGGCTCACTGCAACCTCTGCCTCCAGGGTTCAAGCAGTTCTCCTGCCTCAGCCTCCAGAGTAGCTGGGATTGCAGGTGCCCACCACCATGCCCAGCTAAGTTTTGTATTTTTAGTAGATTCGGGGTATCACTCCATTGACCAGGCTGGTTCCAAACTCCTGACGTCCTGATGCACCAGCCTGGGTCTCCCAAAGTGCTGGGATGACAGGCATGAGCCGCTGTACCTGGCTAACACTAGACTTTATTAAAAGGACTTACCTATTGTGGAGAAATCAGGGTGAGTGTAAATGATTCACTGAGCCCTTTCCCCAACCCCCAGGAGACCTGGAGCACGCCGGCTCACACCTGTCATCCCAGCGCTTTGGGAGGCCGAGGCGGGCAGATCGCCTGAGGTCAGGAGTTCGAGACCAGCCTGGCCAACATGGTGAAACCCCGTCTCTACTAAAAACACAAAAATTAGCCAGGTGTGGTGGCGGGCACCTGTCATCCCAGCTACTCGGGAGGCTGAGGCAGGAGAATCACTTGAACCCGGGAGGCGGAGGTTGCAGTGAGCTGAGATCACGCCACTGCACTCCAGCCTGGTGACAGAGGAGACTTCGTCTCAAAACAAACAAACAAACAAACAAAAAACCCACAAAACTTTGCCAGGTACAGTGGCTCACACGTGTAATCCCAGCACTTTGGGTGGCTGAGGCACCTGGATCACCTGAGGTCAGGAGTTCAAGGCTGGCCTGGCCAACATCGTGAAACCCCATCTCTACTAAAAATACAAAAATTAGCCAGGTGTGTTGGCGGGCGCCTATAATCCCAGCTACTCGGGAGGCTGAGGCAGGAGAATCCCTTGAACCCGGGAGGTGGAGGTTGCAGTGAGCCGAGATTTCGCCATCGCACTTCAGCCTGGGCAACAAGAGTGAAACTCCGTCTCGAAAAAAAAAAGGTGGTAGAAATAAGTCATGTCAGTGTGACATCTAGAATGTTCTGATTCTATCAGCCTTCCAGATGGCCCATTTTATTTTTATTTATTTTTTATTCTTTTGGGATAGAGTCTCGCTCTGTCACCAGGCTGGAGTGCAGTGGCGTGATCTTGGCTCACTGCAACCTCTGCCTCCAGGGTTCAAGCAGTTCTCCTGCCTCAGCCTCCAGAGTAGCTGGGATTGCAGGTGCCCGCCACCATGCCCAGCTAATTTTTGTATTTTTAGGAGAGACGGGGTTTCACTGTGTTGGCCAGGATGCTCTTGAACTCCTGACCTTGTTAGTGACCCATATAGAATGATCTGGATACATTACACCAGGTAAGAAACAGCCCAAGTCACCTGACATCCAGCCCAGCTTCCAGGCATGTGACTGAGCCATGTAGAATGTTCTAGACTGATTAAGCCAGCAGATAGACACATCCCAGGTCAAGCTCTCAGTTGAACTTCAGCCCAGCTACAAGACATGTGATCGAAGCACCTGGAACAGAAGTGCCCAGTCCACCCTCCAGTTCCCTACTGCCCCGGTCAATTCCATGTGGAGCGGAAGAACCGCCCAGCTGAGCCCTGTCAGCGCTCACAATCACACCACATATCAACAAGTTGCAGTTGATCAGTGCCTCTGTGTTTCCAGTTTAATCTCTCTATCATCTATCTATCTATCTATCTATCTATCTATCTATCTATCTATCTATCTATCTATGTGTCTATCTATCTACCTATCTATGTGTCTATGTATGTATCTATCTATCTATGTATCTATCTATCTGTGTATCTATCTATGTATCTATCTGTCTGTCTGTCTGTCTATCTATCTGTGTATCTATCTATCTGTGTATCTATCTATCTATGTATCTATGTATCTATCTGTCTATCTATCTATGTATCTATTTATGTATCTTTGTATGTATCTATCATCTATCTATCTATATATGTATCTATCTGTCTATCATCAATCTATCTATGTATCTATCTGTGTATCTGTTTATGTATCTATCTATCATCTATCAATCTATCTATTATCTGTCTACCTATGTGTCTATCTATCTGTCTATCTATCTATCTATCTATCTATGTGTCCGTCTGTCTATCTACCCGTGTATCTATTTATCTATCTATCTATGTATCTATCTATCCATCTATGTATCTATCTATCTATGTATCTATCCATCTATGTGTCTATGTATGTATGT
>NW_016108023.1:1266824-1267615 GCF_001604975.1 Cebus imitator
TCTATCTATCTATCTATCATCTATCTATCTATGTGTCCGTCTATCTACCCATGTATCTATTTATCTATCTATGTATCTATGTATGTATGTATGTATCTATGTATCTATCTATCCAGATATGTGTCTATCTATCCATGCATCTATCTATCTATCTATCTATCTATCTATCTATCTATCTATCTATTTTAATGTGTCCATTCAACTATTTATTCCACCATTGTTGTATCATTGTATGTATCTATTAGTATCATCAATCTACCCATTTATCTGTCTATTCATCCATTCTTCCACCTTTCTATGTATGTATCTATCGAACCAATTATCCATCTATTCATCTATCATCATATCTATCTGTCTATCTATCTGCCCATTCAGGTTTCTATTTATCTATCTATGTTATCTATCTATCATGTATCTATTTCTCTATTGATGGCCAAAACAATCCACTCACTCAGGATTAGTGAAAAGCGACGTACGGAAGAAACAGAAGAAATAAGAAAGGCCTTCTTAGAGGAGAGGTTCCATTCGAATCGAAGTTTGACGGCCTCCGTCTTCCCATTTTCCTTCCGGCTGACTCAGCGTCCGTGCCTGCTGTGGTGAAGGCCAGCGGCGCCATGTTGGTTTGTGGTTTGGGATGCAGATGGTGAAGAAAAGGAAGCGGGTAGACGTGGGAGCGTGTCGTTAGCATGACAGACAGGATGACCTTCAGAGCACACGTACAGGCAGTTCCCAGTCTGGGTTCTGGCAGGGATGACGTGCTTCGCCTGCCCCATTCAGACCTCAGTGATGAA
>NW_016108023.1:1268528-1271759 GCF_001604975.1 Cebus imitator
ACCCTGCCCCACCTCCACCTGGACCCAGTGTAGACAGGACACCCTGCCCCACCTCCACGTGCACCCAGTGTAGACAGGAGGAGACCCTGCCCCACATCCACCTGCATCCAGTGTAGACAGGAAAGCCTGCCCACATCCACCTGCACCCAGTGTAGACAGGAAGAGACCTTTCAGTGGATGGATATATGAAGTGCGGGGGAACAGATTCTGTAATTTACAAGGAGAGGCAAAAAACATGGGGTGTTCTGAGTTTCTCATGAGGCATTGAGAGGGGAGACCCCGTTGCTTCCTTCTGTTTCCACCTCCTCCCTCCCCTCCCCTCCCCTCCAGATGGGAAGGAGGGTGAAAAAGAAAAAAATGGAATTTCTATTTCTAGGTCCTTGAGGAATCGCCACACTGTCTTCCACAACGGTTGAACTAATTGACACTCCCACCAACGGTGTAAAAGTGTTCCTGTTTTTCCACATCCTCTCCAGCATCTGCTGTCTCCAGATTTTTTAATGATCTCCATTCTAAATGGCGTGAGATGGTATCTCAATATGGTTCTGATTTGCATTTCTCTGATGACCCATGAAGACACATGCACACGTATGTTCACTGCGGCACTGTTTACAATAGCGAAGACCTGGAACCAGTCCAAATGCCCATCAACGATAGACAGGACAGGGAAAATGCGGCACGTAGACACCATGGAATACTATGCAGCCATGAAAAAGGATGAGTTTATGTCCTTTGTAGGGACATGGATGAATCTGGAAGCCATCATTTTCAGCAAACTGACACAAGAACAGAAAAGCAAACGGCGCGTGTTCTCACTCATAGGCGGGTGATGAACAATGAGAAGACATGGGCACAGGGAGGGGAAGAAGAGTCAACAGGACTAGTGAGGGGGTGGAGGGGAGGGAAGGGGAGGGACAGGGATGGCGGGCGGGGAGGATGGGGAGGGATGACCTCGGGAGAAATACCTGACGTAGCAGATGGTGGAGCGGGGGCTGGAGACAGCAAAGCACCATGTATGTACCTATGCAACAATCTTACAGGTCACAGGATATGCCCATGTCCCCCAGAACCCAAAGTACAATTAAAAAAATAAGGCCGGGCGCGGTGGCTCACGCCTGTAATCCCAGCACTTTGGGAGGCCGAGGCGGGTGGATCATGAGGTCAAGAGATCGAGACCATCCTGGTCAACATGGTGAAACCCCGTCTCTATTAAAAATACAAAACATTAGCTGGGCATGGTGGCACGTGCCTGTAATCCCAGCTACTCAGGAGGCTGAGGCAGGAGAATTGCCTGAACCCAGGAGGCGGAGGCTGCGGTGAGCCGAGATCGCGCCATTGCACTCCAGCCTGGGTAACAAGAGCGAAACTCCGTCTCAGAAAAAAAAAAAAATAAAATAAAATAAAAAATAAAATAAAAATACAAAGAGCTGGGAAGATGACTCGCTCGCTGGTTCTCCGCGTGTCTGCTACCCGTAAGCCTTGAAAGGGCCACAAATGAATGTCCTCCCCGCCGGCTGGAACCCGGCGGCTCTGGGTCAGGCCCCCACGTCTGCACGGCCCAGGGTCCCTCCTGGAAACGCGTCTGCCAGCTAAGAATTCACTGCCTTCGTCCTGTCTCTGTAAGCCCCCTCCCCTGGAGGTCCCCGCTCACACCGCATAGGAACCAGCAAACCGATGAACCCAAAGGGCTGCGAGGTCGGACGTCCAGCCAATGGACAGTGACATCGTTGCGCCTCAGTTTCCCCTTCTGCGCCGTAAGCCTATGAAAGGGGGGAGATGCTGCTTCCCGGGGAGCTCGGTGAATGAGGCTGTAGGCCCCTGCAGGTCCTGGCTCAATAAAAAGCCCCTTCGTTCCTCCGTTCGGCGTTGGAGAGGTTTGCGTGTCACCCCTCCCGCTTCAGGGGTTCCCCCAATTTAATTGACCCGAGTAGCTGCCACCATCCACTTTCAGCAAACACAGGATTCTGATTCCACAGAAGACCAGCGTCTCCATGTGACCATTCCTGAGTCTCAGAGGAGCCAAGGGGAAGCCTGCCTGTCTGGTTCAACGTCAGGCCAGCCTCGGCGGCCCACCCCGTCTCTCACGGTCATCAGCCTGAGATTCTCACCCCTTCGTGGGTCACAGTCCTGAAATGACAGGTCTCAGAAGGGAACTGGAGGACAGCGGGGAGCCCCAGTTATACTTCGGCCCTGGGGGCACTGGGGGCTTGGGAGGGGAGAGGAAGGGAGGTCTCTCTCTCTCTCTCTCTCAACTTTCAGGGGATATTTGGAAAAGGATGGAGACGTTTCTGCTTGTCGTGACTTACTGGGGGGGGGTACTGCTGACGGTTTCTGGGTACAGTCGAGAGATTTATTGTTCATTTATTTATTTATTTTCAGTCGAGAGATTTATGTCACTTCCCCAGTGCAGGGCACAGCCTCACAGCCGACAACGGTGTGGATGGACACACACGAGGAAAATGGCTTCAAGGTGGAGAAGCCCTGAATGAGCACGAGAAATTCTCTTTGTCTTGTGTTCTTTCTCTCAGTATCTCCATCTGTGTTTTATGCATGTATGTACGTATGCATGTGTCTATCCATGTGTCTATGTATCTATGTATCTATGTATCTATCCATCCATCTATCAATCATCTATCTTCTATCTGATTCTACCTCTCTATCAATCATCAATGTATGTATGTATGTATCTATCTATCACCTATCTGATTCTGTCTATCCATCTATCTATCTATCTATCTATCTATCTATCAATCATCTATCTTCTATCTGATTCTACCTCTCTATCAATCATCTATGTATGTATCTATCTATCACCTATCTGATTCTGTCTATCTATCATCTATCTATCTATCTATCTATCTATCTATCTATCTATCTATCTATCTTCTATCTGATTCTACCTCTCTATCAATCATCTATGTATGTATCTATCTATCACCTATCTGATTCTATCTATCTATCTATCTGTCTATCTATCTATCTATCTATCATCTATCTATCTATCTATCATCTATCTATCACCTATCTGATTCTGTCTATCTATCTATCAATCGTCTATCTTCTATCTGATTCTACCTCTCTATCAATCATCTATGTATCTATCTATCTATCACCTATCTGATTCTATCTATCTATCTATCTATCATCTATCTATCTAAGGTACCTATCCATCTATGTATCTATCTATGTATCTATGTACCTACGTATCTATGTATGTATGTATGTGTGTAC
>NW_016108023.1:1273099-1281608 GCF_001604975.1 Cebus imitator
CTATCTACCATCTATCCATTCATTTATCCATGTATCTATGTATCTATCATCTATCCATTCATCTATCCATCCATCTGTCCATTTATCTATCCATCCATCTCTCCATTTATCTATCCATCTATCTATCCATCTATCTAATCTATCTATCCATCATCCATCTATCTACCATCTATCCATTCATTTATCCATGTTTCTATGTATCTATCATCTATCCATCTATCTATCCATCATCTATCTATCTATTCATCTATTATCTATCCATTCATTTGTCCATGTATATACGTATCTATCCATCATCTATCTATCTAATGTATGTATCCCTTATCTATCTATCTATCTATCTATCTATCTATAATCTATCCATTCATTTATTCACGTATCTATGTATCTATCCATCATCTATCTATCCATCTATTTATCTATTATCTATCTATCCATTCATTTATCCATGTATCTATCCATCATCTATCTATCCATGTATCTATCCATCATCTATCTATCTATGTATCTATCCATCATCTATCTATCCATGTATCTGTCCATCATCTATCTATCTATCCATCATCTATCTATCATTATCTATCTATCCATTCATTTATCCATGTATCTATGTATCTATCCATCATCTATCTATCCATCATCTATCTATCTATCTATCTAATGTATGTATCCCTTATCTATCTATCTATCTATAATCTATCCATTCATTTGTCCATGTATCTATGTATCTATCCATCATCTATCTATCTATTATCTATCTATCTATCCATTCATTTATCCATGTATCTATGTATCTATCCATCATCTATCTATCCATCATCTATCTGTCATCTATGTAAGGCAGTGATGAACAATCAGGGGGTGATTCCACCCCCCAGGGAACTCTTGGCAACGTCAATGGAATTTTTGGTTGTCACAGCTGAGAGGGAGGAGGTTGCAGCTGACCTTTAGTGGGTGGACGTCATGGGTCACCCCAACACCCTGTGATACACAGCACAGCTGAAACATCACTAGAGCAGAGGCCACGTGTGTTCCTTTGCGCCGAAGCTCCCCAATCCAAAAACCTTCCTGACCGCAGAAATCAGCACTTCTGCCTCTGCCCTCCCTCCCGTCCACTTCCCTTTTCCCCAGTGCTCACCATGACCATGTGCAGGGCATACGTGTTTATTTATGATTCATCTCCTCCTACAGAACATGTTTTTTTTTTTTTTTTTTAATTTTTTCAGACCGAGTTTCCCTCTTGTCACTCCGGCTGGAGTGCAGTGGCGTGATCTTAGCTCACTGAAACCTCCACCTTCAGGGTTCAAGGGATCCTCCAGCCTCAGCCTCCTGAGTAGCTGGGATTACAGGTGCCTGCCACCACATCTGGCTAATTTTTGTGTTTTATTTATTTATCTTTTTGATATGGAGTCTCGCTCTTGTTGCCCAGGCTGGAGTGCAGTGGCACGATCTTGGCTCACCACAACCTCTGCCTCCCAGGTTCAAGCGATTCTCCCCCCTCAGTCTCCAGAGTAGCTGGGATTATAGGTGCCCACCACCACGCCTGGCTACTTTTTTTGTATTTTTGGTGGACGCGGAGTTTCTCCATGTTGGTCAGGCTGGTCTCGAACTCCCAAGCTCAGGTGATCCACCTGCCTCGGCCTCCCAGAGTGTTGGGATTACAGGTGTGAGTTACCACATCAGCTAATTTTTGCATTTTAATGGAGACGGGGTTTCACCACGTTGGCAAGGCAGGTCTTGAACTCCCGACCTGAGTTGATCCGCCTGTCTCAGCCTCCCAGAGTGCTGGGATTTACAGGTGTGAGTCACCACGTCAGCTAATTTTTGTATTTTTAGTAGAGATGGGGTTTTGCCATCTTGGTCAGGCTGGGCTTGAACGGCTGACATCAGGTGACCCACCTGCCTCAGCCTTGTAGACTGCTGATTTATAGGCGTAAACCACCGTGTCCGGCTAAGTTTTGTATTTTTAGTAGAGACGGGGTTTTGCCATGTTGGTCAGGCTGGTCTCGATCTCCCGACCTCAGGTGATCCACCTGCCTCGGCCTCCCAGAGTGCTGGGATTTCAGGCGTGAGTGAATGTACCCAGCCCTCTACATATTTTTTTTTTTTTTAAGACGGGGTTTCACCATATTGGTCAGGCTGGTCTCGAACTCCCGACCTCAGGTGATCCACCTGCCTCGGCCTCCCAGAGTGCTGGGATTTCAGGCGTGAGTGAATGTACCCAGCCCTCTACATATTTTTTTTTTTTTTAAGACGGGGTTTCACCATATTGGTCAGGCTGGTCTCGAACTCCCGACCTCAGGTGATCCACCTGCCTCGGCCTCCCAGAGTGCTGGGATTTCAGGCGTGAGTGAATGTACCCAGCCCTCTACATATTTTTTTTTTTTTTAAGACGGGGTTTCACCATATTGGTCAGGCTGGTCTCGAACTCCCGACCTCAGGTGATCCACCTGCCTCGGCCTCCCAGAGTGCTGGGATTTCAGGCGTGAGTGAATGTACCCAGCCCTCTACATATTTTTTTTTTTTTTAAGACGGGGTTTCACCATATTGGTCAGGCTGGTCTCGAACTCCCGACCTCAGGTGATCCACCTGCCTCGGCCTCCCAGAGTGCTGGGATTTCAGGCGTGAGTGAATGTACCCAGCCCTCTACATATTTTTTTTTTTTTTAAGACGGGGTTTCACCATATTGGTCAGGCTGGTCTCGAACTCCCGACCTCAGGTGATCCACCTGCCTCGGCCTCCCAGAGTGCTGGGATTTCAGGCGTGAGTGAATGTACCCAGCCCTCTACATATTTTTTTTTTTTTTAAGACGGGGTTTCACCATATTGGTCAGGCTGGTCTCGAACTCCCGACCTCAGGTGATCCACCTGCCTCGGCCTCCCAGAGTGCTGGGATTTCAGGCGTGAGTGAATGTACCCAGCCCTCTACATATTTTTTTTTTTTTTAAGACGGGGTTTCACCATATTGGTCAGGCTGGTCTCGAACTCCCGACCTCAGGTGATCCACCTGCCTCGGCCTCCCAGAGTGCTGGGATTTCAGGCGTGAGTGAATGTACCCAGCCCTCTACATATTTTTTTTTTTTTTAAGACGGGGTTTCACCATATTGGTCAGGCTGGTCTCGAACTCCCGACCTCAGGTGATCCACCTGCCTCGGCCTCCCAGAGTGCTGGGATTTCAGGCGTGAGTGAATGTACCCAGCCCTCTACATATTTTTTTTTTTTTTAAGACGGGGTTTCACCATATTGGTCAGGCTGGTCTCGAACTCCCGACCTCAGGTGATCCACCTGCCTCGGCCTCCCAGAGTGCTGGGATTTCAGGCGTGAGTGAATGTACCCAGCCCTCTACATATTTTTTTTTTTTTTAAGACGGGGTTTCACCATATTGGTCAGGCTGGTCTCGAACTCCCGACCTCAGGTGATCCACCTGCCTCGGCCTCCCAGAGTGCTGGGATTTCAGGCGTGAGTGAATGTACCCAGCCCTCTACATATTTTTTTTTTTTTTAAGACGGGGTTTCACCATATTGGTCAGGCTGGTCTCGAACTCCCGACCTCAGGTGATCCACCTGCCTCGGCCTCCCAGAGTGCTGGGATTTCAGGCGTGAGTGAATGTACCCAGCCCTCTACATATTTTTTTTTTTTTTAAGACGGGGTTTCACCATATTGGTCAGGCTGGTCTCGAACTCCCGACCTCAGGTGATCCACCTGCCTCGGCCTCCCAGAGTGCTGGGATTTCAGGCGTGAGTGAATGTACCCAGCCCTCTACATATTTTTTTTTTTTTTAAGACGGGGTTTCACCATATTGGTCAGGCTGGTCTCGAACTCCCGACCTCAGGTGATCCACCTGCCTCGGCCTCCCAGAGTGCTGGGATTTCAGGCGTGAGTGAATGTACCCAGCCCTCTACATATTTTTTTTTTTTTTAAGACGGGGTTTCACCATATTGGTCAGGCTGGTCTCGAACTCCCGACCTCAGGTGATCCACCTGCCTCGGCCTCCCAGAGTGCTGGGATTTCAGGCGTGAGTGAATGTACCCAGCCCTCTACATATTTTTTTTTTTTTTAAGACGGGGTTTCACCATATTGGTCAGGCTGGTCTCGAACTCCCGACCTCAGGTGATCCACCTGCCTCGGCCTCCCAGAGTGCTGGGATTTCAGGCGTGAGTGAATGTACCCAGCCCTCTACATATTTTTTTTTTTTTTAAGACGGGGTTTCACCATATTGGTCAGGCTGGTCTCGAACTCCCGACCTCAGGTGATCCACCTGCCTCGGCCTCCCAGAGTGCTGGGATTTCAGGCGTGAGTGAATGTACCCAGCCCTCTACATATTTTTTTTTTTTTTAAGACGGGGTTTCACCATATTGGTCAGGCTGGTCTCGAACTCCCGACCTCAGGTGATCCACCTGCCTCGGCCTCCCAGAGTGCTGGGATTTCAGGCGTGAGTGAATGTACCCAGCCCTCTACATATTTTTTTTTTTTTTAAGACGGGGTTTCACCATATTGGTCAGGCTGGTCTCGAACTCCCGACCTCAGGTGATCCACCTGCCTCGGCCTCCCAGAGTGCTGGGATTTCAGGCGTGAGTGAATGTACCCAGCCCTCTACATATTTTTTTTTTTTTTAAGACGGGGTTTCACCATATTGGTCAGGCTGGTCTCGAACTCCCGACCTCAGGTGATCCACCTGCCTCGGCCTCCCAGAGTGCTGGGATTTCAGGCGTGAGTGAATGTACCCAGCCCTCTACATATTTTTTTTTTTTTTAAGACGGGGTTTCACCATATTGGTCAGGCTGGTCTCGAACTCCCGACCTCAGGTGATCCACCTGCCTCGGCCTCCCAGAGTGCTGGGATTTCAGGCGTGAGTGAATGTACCCAGCCCTCTACATATTTTTTTTTTTTTTAAGACGGGGTTTCACCATATTGGTCAGGCTGGTCTCGAACTCCCGACCTCAGGTGATCCACCTGCCTCGGCCTCCCAGAGTGCTGGGATTTCAGGCGTGAGTGAATGTACCCAGCCCTCTACATATTTTTTTTTTTTTTAAGACGGGGTTTCACCATATTGGTCAGGCTGGTCTCGAACTCCCGACCTCAGGTGATCCACCTGCCTCGGCCTCCCAGAGTGCTGGGATTTCAGGCGTGAGTGAATGTACCCAGCCCTCTACATATTTTTTTTTTTTTTAAGACGGGGTTTCACCATATTGGTCAGGCTGGTCTCGAACTCCCGACCTCAGGTGATCCACCTGCCTCGGCCTCCCAGAGTGCTGGGATTTCAGGCGTGAGTGAATGTACCCAGCCCTCTACATATTTTTTTTTTTTTTAAGACGGGGTTTCACCATATTGGTCAGGCTGGTCTCGAACTCCCGACCTCAGGTGATCCACCTGCCTCGGCCTCCCAGAGTGCTGGGATTTCAGGCGTGAGTGAATGTACCCAGCCCTCTACATATTTTTTTTTTTTTTAAGACGGGGTTTCACCATATTGGTCAGGCTGGTCTCGAACTCCCGACCTCAGGTGATCCACCTGCCTCGGCCTCCCAGAGTGCTGGGATTTCAGGCGTGAGTGAATGTACCCAGCCCTCTACATATTTTTTTTTTTTTTAAGACGGGGTTTCACCATATTGGTCAGGCTGGTCTCGAACTCCCGACCTCAGGTGATCCACCTGCCTCGGCCTCCCAGAGTGCTGGGATTTCAGGCGTGAGTGAATGTACCCAGCCCTCTACATATTTTTTTTTTTTTTAAGACGGGGTTTCACCATATTGGTCAGGCTGGTCTCGAACTCCCGACCTCAGGTGATCCACCTGCCTCGGCCTCCCAGAGTGCTGGGATTTCAGGCGTGAGTGAATGTACCCAGCCCTCTACATATTTTTTTTTTTTTTAAGACGGGGTTTCACCATATTGGTCAGGCTGGTCTCGAACTCCCGACCTCAGGTGATCCACCTGCCTCGGCCTCCCAGAGTGCTGGGATTTCAGGCGTGAGTGAATGTACCCAGCCCTCTACATATTTTTTTTTTTTTTAAGACGGGGTTTCACCATATTGGTCAGGCTGGTCTCGAACTCCCGACCTCAGGTGATCCACCTGCCTCGGCCTCCCAGAGTGCTGGGATTTCAGGCGTGAGTGAATGTACCCAGCCCTCTACATATTTTTTTTTTTTTTAAGACGGGGTTTCACCATATTGGTCAGGCTGGTCTCGAACTCCCGACCTCAGGTGATCCACCTGCCTCGGCCTCCCAGAGTGCTGGGATTTCAGGCGTGAGTGAATGTACCCAGCCCTCTACATATTTTTTTTTTTTTTAAGACGGGGTTTCACCATATTGGTCAGGCTGGTCTCGAACTCCCGACCTCAGGTGATCCACCTGCCTCGGCCTCCCAGAGTGCTGGGATTTCAGGCGTGAGTGAATGTACCCAGCCCTCTACATATTTTTTTTTTTTTTAAGACGGGGTTTCACCATATTGGTCAGGCTGGTCTCGAACTCCCGACCTCAGGTGATCCACCTGCCTCGGCCTCCCAGAGTGCTGGGATTTCAGGCGTGAGTGAATGTACCCAGCCCTCTACATATTTTTTTTTTTTTTAAGACGGGGTTTCACCATATTGGTCAGGCTGGTCTCGAACTCCCGACCTCAGGTGATCCACCTGCCTCGGCCTCCCAGAGTGCTGGGATTTCAGGCGTGAGTGAATGTACCCAGCCCTCTACATATTTTTTTTTTTTTTAAGACGGGGTTTCACCATATTGGTCAGGCTGGTCTCGAACTCCCGACCTCAGGTGATCCACCTGCCTCGGCCTCCCAGAGTGCTGGGATTTCAGGCGTGAGTGAATGTACCCAGCCCTCTACATATTTTTTTTTTTTTTAAGACGGGGTTTCACCATATTGGTCAGGCTGGTCTCGAACTCCCGACCTCAGGTGATCCACCTGCCTCGGCCTCCCAGAGTGCTGGGATTTCAGGCGTGAGTGAATGTACCCAGCCCTCTACATATTTTTTTTTTTTTTAAGACGGGGTTTCACCATATTGGTCAGGCTGGTCTCGAACTCCCGACCTCAGGTGATCCACCTGCCTCGGCCTCCCAGAGTGCTGGGATTTCAGGCGTGAGTGAATGTACCCAGCCCTCTACATATTTTTTTTTTTTTTAAGACGGGGTTTCACCATATTGGTCAGGCTGGTCTCGAACTCCCGACCTCAGGTGATCCACCTGCCTCGGCCTCCCAGAGTGCTGGGATTTCAGGCGTGAGTGAATGTACCCAGCCCTCTACATATTTTTTTTTTTTTTAAGACGGGGTTTCACCATATTGGTCAGGCTGGTCTCGAACTCCCGACCTCAGGTGATCCACCTGCCTCGGCCTCCCAGAGTGCTGGGATTTCAGGCGTGAGTGAATGTACCCAGCCCTCTACATATTTTTTTTTTTTTTAAGACGGGGTTTCACCATATTGGTCAGGCTGGTCTCGAACTCCCGACCTCAGGTGATCCACCTGCCTCGGCCTCCCAGAGTGCTGGGATTTCAGGCGTGAGTGAATGTACCCAGCCCTCTACATATTTTTTTTTTTTTTAAGACGGGGTTTCACCATATTGGTCAGGCTGGTCTCGAACTCCCGACCTCAGGTGATCCACCTGCCTCGGCCTCCCAGAGTGCTGGGATTTCAGGCGTGAGTGAATGTACCCAGCCCTCTACATATTTTTTTTTTTTTTAAGACGGGGTTTCACCATATTGGTCAGGCTGGTCTCGAACTCCCGACCTCAGGTGATCCACCTGCCTCGGCCTCCCAGAGTGCTGGGATTTCAGGCGTGAGTGAATGTACCCAGCCCTCTACATATTTTTTTTTTTTTTAAGACGGGGTTTCACCATATTGGTCAGGCTGGTCTCGAACTCCCGACCTCAGGTGATCCCGGCCCTTACAATCTTAAACTGGGGAGCCGTCTATCCAGCGTGTTATCATCCAGGTGTTTGTGGTGTCACGAGGATAATGCCCAGCAGCTGGGTCCCTTGGTCTGGGAAGCTGGTCCACGGTGAAGGTGAACTCTGCGTGTGGCTGGAGGTGGGTGAGCTCTCCAGTCTCTGGATGTCCAGCCCAGCTTGAGTGCACAGAAACGTCACACACCGCAGACCACACAATCACACACCTCATGCGACGTGCTCATAGTTTAGCAGAGAGCATGATTCCCAGGCTTAGAAGGTTAGCCTGTGGGCCGGGCGAGGGGGCTCACGCCTGTCACCCCAGCACTCTGGGAGGCTGAGGCGGGCGGATCCCCTGAGGTCAGGAGTTCGAGACCAGCCTGGCCAACCTGGCGAAACCCCGTCTCTACTAAAAATCCAAAAATTAGCGGGGCGTGGTTGTGGGCGCCTGTCATCCCAGCTACTGGGGGTGCTGAGGCGGGAGAATCGCTTGAACCCGGGACGCGGAGGTTGCAGTGAGCTGAGATCACACCACTGCGCTCCAGCCTGGGCCACAGGGCGAGACTCTGTCTCAAAAAAGGAAACATGGGGAAGAGAAAGGAGAACAAAGCAAAGAAGGGTGAAGAGGGGAGG
>NW_016108023.1:1287353-1288739 GCF_001604975.1 Cebus imitator
CTCTACTAAAAATAAAAAAATACACAAAAAAAAAAAAAAATACCTGGGCATGGTGGCGGGCGCCTGTAATCAATGTCAGCTACTCGGGAGGCCGAGGCAGGAGAATCTCTTGAACCCGGCAGGTGGAGGTTGCAGTGAGCCGAGATCACGCCATTGCACTCCAGCCTGGGCGACAGAGCTAGAGTCCGTCTCCAAAACCGAAAAAAAAGGGGGAAAAAAAGTGCAGGGATTACAGGCATGAGCTTGCTCACCCAGCCTGAAAAACCACCTAGATTCTTCACGGGAGATAAACACAGAGGTTTGTTCACCTAGGGTGCTGGGTCACCTTGAAATGTTATCAGCTAGGCAGCTCAGGAGGCGGAGACTCCGTCTCTGAAATCTTCCACACCAGGTAACCCGGGGCCACCTGAACCCCTGAGTTTTCCTGCTGTGGGTTCATTTTTCCCCTTAAGGTTTATGGCTGAGCGTACCAGGAAGGGTTTTTCCAATACATTTAGTCAGAATTCAGTGAAGGGGAGGTGTGTCCTGGGTGGTTGATTCTTCAGTTTGATAGCAAGACGGATAAACAGGAAAGCGTACAGAGCAGGGAAATTTTAAAATGAAGTTAGTTGGAAGATAAGACTCATACTTGGGACGCTGAGACGGACGGATCACGTGAGGTCAGGAGTTCGAGAACAGCCTGGCCAAGAGGGCGAAACCCTGTGTCTACTAAAGACACAAAAATTAGCCGGGCGTGGTGGCAGGTGCCTGTCATCCCAGCTACTGGGGAGGCTGAGGAGGGAGGATCGCTTGAACCCGGGAGGCGGAGGTCGCAGTGAGCCGAGATCGCGCCACGGCACTCCAGCCTGGGCCGCAGAGCGAGGCTGTCTCAAAAATAATAGTAACCATGATAACAAAAAGACCCACAGAAAGAAAAAAAAAAAAAAGTGCCGGATTCTGCCCGTGGTGTGACACCGATCACTCACGTTAGCTCCGTTTCTCCCTCTGTAAAGGGGTCAGTTTTTGAGCCAGGAGCTGCGGGGACTTTGGGTGCGGGACGACCGCACAGTGATGCATGATCTTGGCACATTCATGTGCCGCAAAACCCCTCCTGAAAGTGGAGGTTTGGTGACTCTGAAAGTTAAACCGTAGAGGTTTCCTGGGGTGCATTAATAACGTATCATATGCTGGGCAGGTGAGATCAACAGGTACTCATTCTCATAGTCCTGGAGGCCAAAAGTCCCAAATCAAGGACTGGGCAGGGGTTTGCTTGCTCCAGACTCGAAGGAGGATCCTCCCTGCGTCTCCCAGCTCCTGGGGCCGCCAGCATGCCTGGGCTTGTGGCCCCATCACCCCAGCCTCTGCCTTCATCTCCTCTGTGTTCTTTGCTATCTCTTATAAAAAATT
>NW_016108023.1:1289859-1291387 GCF_001604975.1 Cebus imitator
ACACATATACACACGGAGACACACATATACACACACAGACACACAGACACATACACACACACAGACACACAGAGACACACACAGACACACACAAACACACAGACAGACACACACACACAGACACACAGAGACATACACAGACACACACAAACACACAGATACACACAGGCACACACACACAGGCACACACAGACACACAGAGACACACACAGACACACACAGATATACACACACACAGACACACACACACAGACACACAGAGACACACACAGACACACACAAACACACAGACGCACACACACACAGACACACAGAGACACACACAGACACAAACACACAGAAAGATACACACACACAGACACACACACACAGACACACACACACAGACACACAGACACACACACACACAGAGGCACAGACACAGATACACACACACAGACACACAGAGGCACACAAACACAGACACATATACACACGGAGACACACATATACACACACAGACACACAGACACATACACACACAGACACATACACACACATACACACAGACACATACACACACATACACACACACAGACACACAGAGACACACACAGACACACACAAACAGATACACACACACAGACACACACACAGACACACAGAGACACACACAGACACACACAAACACACAGACAGATACACACACACACACACAGGCACACACAGATATACAAACACAGACACACAGAAACACAGAGACACACACAGAGACACACACACAGACACAGAGACACACAAACACAGACAGACACACAAACACAGACACACAGAGACACACGCACACGCACACAGATGCACACAGACACACACAGAGACACACACACACTGACACACACACAGACACACAGAGAGACACACACAAACACGCATACACACAGGCACACACAAACACACACACAGATACAGAGACACACACACACAGGCACAGACACACACAGACACAGAGACACATACACACACAGACACACATATACATATACACAGACACAGATGTACACACAGACACACACAGACACAGACACACACACAGGTACACACATGGACACACACATACACAGACACAGATACACACAGACACACAGATACACACACAGACACACACAGACACGCACACATAGATACACACAGACACACAACACAGACACACACACACAGACACACACACAGACACAGACACGCAGGACGCGGTGGCTCACGCCTGTCATCCCAGCACTTTGGGAGGCCAAGGCGGGCGGATCCCCTGAAGTCAGGAGTTCAAGACCATCCCGGTCAACCTGGTAAAACCCCATCTCTACCAAAAATCCAAAAATGATCTCAGGAGGCCGAGGCAGGAGGATCGCGCGAGCCCTGGAGGCGGAGGCTGCGGTGAGCCGAGGTTGCGCCACTGCACTCCAGCCTGGGTGACAGAGCCAGACAAAGAAGGAAAGAAGGAAGGAAGGAAGGAAGGAAGGAAGGAAGGAAGGAAGGAAGGAAGGAAGGAAGGGAA
>NW_016108023.1:1294225-1295142 GCF_001604975.1 Cebus imitator
TAGTTTTCAGTATTTTCTTCAGCTAATTCCCGTAAGTACTGGAAAGCAAGCTCATGTGGGTCACCGGATCAATGATTACCATAACGATTCTAAAGCAAGCCCACCATAGTTTTCAGTATTTCCTTCAGCTCATTCCTCGTAAGTACTGGAAAGCGAGCTCAGGCCGGTCCCCGATCAGTGATTACCATAACTATTGTAAAGCAAGCCCACCATAGGTTTCAGTATTTTCTTCAGCTCATTCCCGTAAGTACTGGAAAGCTAGCTCAGACCGGTCCCCATCAATGATTACCATAACGATTCTAAAGCAAGCCCACCATAGTTTTCAGTATTTCCTTCAGCTCATTCCTCGTAAGTACTGGAAAGCGAGCTCATGCCGTTCCCTGATCAATGATTAACATAACTATTCTAAAGCAAGCCCACTATAGGTTTCAGTATTTTCTTCAGCTCATTCCCGTAAGTACTGGAAAGCAAGCTCGTACCAGTTCCCTTTCCCGGATCAATTATTACCATAACGATTGTAAAGCAAGCCCACCATAGGTTTCAGTATTTGATTCAGCTAATTCCCGTAAGTACTGGAAAGCAAGCTCATGTCGGTCACCGGATCAATGATTACCATAACTATTGTAAAGCAAGCCCACCATCGTTTTCAGTATTTGATTCAGCTAATTCCCGTTAAGTACTGGAAAGCAAGCTCATGTCGGTCACCGGATCAATGATTACCATAACGATTCGAAAGCAAGCCCACCATAGTTTTCAGTATTTCCTTCAGTTCAGTCCCGTAGGTACTGGAAAGCGAGCTCATGCCGTTCCCGGATCAATGATTACCATAACTATTCTAAAGCAAAGCCCACCATAGGTTTCAGTATTTTCTTCAGCTCATTCCCCGTGAGTACTGGAAAGCGAGCTCAGGCCGGTCG
>NW_016108023.1:1295312-1297170 GCF_001604975.1 Cebus imitator
ACACAGAGACAGACGCCACACACATACAGACACACATACACACAGACACAGACACATAGATACAGATACACACAGAGACACAGACACACACAGACACATGTAGACACACATACACAGACGCACAGACACATACACAAACATACACACAGACACACACACAGACACACATATACACACACAGACACACAAACACAGAGACACACATACACACAGACACACACATATACACAGAGACACAGACACATATACACACACAGACACACATACATAGACACACAGAGACACAGACACACGTATACACACACACAGAGACACACACAGACACACAGATACACACACAGACACAGATACACATAGACACACAGACACACAGACACACGCAGACACACAGAAAGAGCAGGAAATACTCTTTCACCCTCATCCCACCAACTGGGTTTTCTTCCTTCCTTCCTTCCTTCCTTCCTTCCTTCCTTCCTTCCTTCCTCCCTCCCTCCCTCCCTCCTTCCCTCCCTCCCTTCCTTCCTTCCTTCCTCTTTCCTTCTTTCTTTCTTTCTTTCTTTTCTTTCCTTCCGTCTTGCTCTTTCTTTGTCTTTCTTTCTTTCTCTCTCTTCCTTCCTTCCTTTCTTTCCCTCCCTGCCTCCCTCCCTGCCTCTTTCTTTGCTTTTCCTTCTTGTCTCGGTCTGTCACCCAGGCTGGAGTGCAATTGCGGGGTCTTCACTCACAGCAGCCTCCGCCTCCCGGGCTCAAGAGATTCTCCTGCCTCAGCCTCCAGAGTAGCTGGGATGACAGGCACCCACCACCACATGTGGCTAATTTTTGTATTTTTAGTAGAGATGGGGTTTCACCATGTTGGCCAGGCTGGTCTCGAACTCCCGACCTTGTGATCCGCCTGCCTCGGCCTCCCAAAGGGCTGGGATGACAGGCCTGAGGAACTCAGCTCAGAGGGGAGGGATGTGGGGTTCCCCCTGTGGGGTGATGGTTCTCTTATTTCTTCTTCTCAGTGAAACCCAGCTCCCCGAAGGCCGTGAGCTTTGAGTGGCATCAGGACGCAGTCACGGTGACGTGTCCTGACCTGTGGTACAAGAATCTCCTCTATGAGGTCCAGCACCAGAGCACCTTTGATTCCAAGTGGCAGGTGAGGCGGGCGGCCGTGATGCAGGGCAGTGCTGGCTGAGCGTCCCCCGGATACGGGCTGTGGGACACGCTGTTTATCAGACCCCAGGTCCCCTCGGGCTCCACCTTCCTGAATGCCACTCTGCTATTTCTTCCTGAGACAGCTCTAGTCCAGCTTGACTTGTCTGTGGCTCTCTGTGTGCCTCTGAGGGGGCTCCAGAGAAAGAGAACCGATAATTTGGCTGTCAGTCCATCAGTCTGTCTATCTATCTATCTATGAATCTATCTGTCTATCATCTACCTGTCTATCTGTATATATGTCTATCCATCTGTCTGTCTGTTCATCTATCTATCTATGGATCTATCATCTATTTATCTATATGTCTATCCACCTATCTATCTACCTATCCACAGCTTATATATACACACATATATATACACATCTTATATACACACATATATATACACATCTTATATACACACACACATATATATACACACATATATATACACACATATATACACTACATATGTAAACACCTTACATACACAGCTTATTTATACACATACATACACACATATATACACACACCTTATCTACACAGCTTAGATATACACATATATATGCACACATATATACACACCTTAGATATACACATACATACACACCTTAGATATACACATATATATACACCACATATGTAAATGCCTTCATATAAAATTTCAAAGTAGCCCTGGTGAGCAA
>NW_016108023.1:1301034-1302111 GCF_001604975.1 Cebus imitator
CTGAGCTCAGGCAATCCACCTGCCTTTTCCTCCCAAAGTGCTAGGATGACAGGCGTGAGCCACCACACCTGGCGTGTGTATCTGAATCTTTATATGCATTTATATCTATAAAGATACATAGTCATGGGCCGGGCACAGTGGCTCACGCCTGTAATCCCAGCATTCAGTGAGGCCGAGGTGGGCAGATCACCTGAGGTCAGGAGTTCCAGACCAGCCCGGCCAACATGGCGAAACCCCGTCTCTACGAAAAATACAAAAATTAGCCGGGCGTGGTGGTGGGTGTCAGGAATCCAGCTACCTGGGAGTCTGAGTCAGGGGACTCACTTGAACCCGGGAGGCAGAGGCTGCGGTGAGCCCCGATAGCACCACGGCATTCCAGCCTGGGCGACAAGAGTGAAACTCTGTCCCACACCCTCCACTCCCAAAAAAACTCTACAGAGAGGGAAGATAAAGAATAGTGGAATGAAAACATCTGAGAAGGGAATGAAAACATGTAACTGTCTGGGGGTCTAAAATGAAAGGGCCTAGGTTATGTCACTCATCATTGTGTGTGTGTGTGTGTGTGTGTGTGTGTGTGTGTGTGTGTGTGTGTGTTTCTCCAGTCTAAAGAAAGAGACACCTGCAATGTCACCATAGAAGGCTTGGACTCCGAGAACTGCTACTCTCTGCGGGTGAGGGTGAAGGCCTCAGATGTCGCCTACGGGTCAGACACGTACCCCAGCGACTGGTCGGAGGTGACGCACTGGCAAAGTGGAGAGCGTACGGGTAATGCTTGTTACGCAGCACAGCTGCGCGCACACACCGCTACATGGAATAGAACATGTGCATGGATCTTTATATCCGTTTGTATCTACATAGATGGACAGAGGCTGGGCACAGCGGCTCCTTCCTCCCTTCCTCCCTTCCTCCATTCCTCCCTTCCTCCCTTCCTCCCTTCCTTCCTTCCCTCTCTCTCTTTCTTCCTTCCTTCCTTCCTTTCATTTTCTCTTTCTTTCTTTCTTTCTTTCTTTCTTTCTTTCTTTCTTTCTTTCTTTCTTTCTTTCTTTCTTTCTTTCTTTCTTTCTTTCTCTTTCTTTC
>NW_016108023.1:1302711-1304509 GCF_001604975.1 Cebus imitator
TTCCTTCCTTTCTTCCTTCCTTCCTTCCTTCCTTCCTTCCTTCCTTCCTTCCTTTCTTTCTTTCTTTCTTTCTTTCTTTCTTTCTTTCTTTCTTTTTCTTTCCTTCCTTCCTTCCCTTCTTCCTTCCTTGTTTCTTTTTTATTTCTTTCTCTTTCTTTCTCCTTCCTTCCTTTCTTTCTTTCTTTTTCTTTCTTTCTTTGTTCTTTCTTTCTGTCTTTTTCTCTCTTCTTTCCTTCTTTCCTTCTTTCTCTTTCTTTTCTTTCTTTTTTTCTTCCCTTCCATTCTTCTTTCTTTCTCTTTCTTTCTTTCTGTCTCTCTTTCTTTCTTTTTCTTTCCTTCCTTCCCTTCTTCCTTCCTTCCCTTCTTCCTTCCTTGTTTCTTCTTTCCTTCTTTCTTTCTTTTCTTTTTTCTTTCTTTCTTTCTTCTTTCTCTTTCTCCTTCCTTCCTTCTTTCTTTCTTTCTTTCTTTTTCTTTCCTTCCTTCCTTCGTTCCCTTCTTTCTTCCTTCCTTCTTTTTTTTTCCTCTTTCTTTTTCTTTCTTTCTCCCTCCCCTCCCTTCCCCTCGCCTCCGCTCCCTTCCCTTCCCAGATGGAGTCTCACTCTGCCGTCCAGGCTGGAGTACAATGGCGAAATAGCTCACCGCAACCTCTGCCTCCGTGGTTCCAGTGATTCTCCTGCCTCAGCCTCCCGAGTATCTGGGAGTACAGGCACCTGCCACCATGCCCGGTTAATTTTTGCATTTTTAGTAGAGACGGGGTTTCACTATATGGGCCAGGCTGGTGTCAAACTCTTGACCTTGTGATTCGTCTGCTTCGGCCTCCCCAAGTGCTGGGATGACAGGTGTGAGCCACCGTGGCCAGCCTTATGTGTCTTTATATCCATTTATATCTATGAAGATATATAGATATAGGCTGTGTGCAGGGGCTCATGCCTGTCATCCCAGCACTTGGGGAAACCCAGGTGGGCAAAAATGAGCCAGGCATGGTGGTGGGTACCTGTAATCCCATCTACTCGGGAGGCTGAGGCAGGAGATTCGCTTGAACCCAGGAGGTGGAGGTTGCAGGGAGCCCAGGCTGCGTCACTGCACTGCAGCCTGGTGACAGAGCAAGACTCCCTCACATAAAAAAACAAAAACAAAAACAAACAAAAAAAACCAGCTCAATGTTGTTATATTGATATCTATATCTTTATAAAGACATAGATACATGATATCGCTATAGCAGATGATATAGGTACATAACAGCTGCATGATGGATAGAAATGGATGTATGCACAGATATAAATAGAGAGATATAACGTCATATGATAAAGAATAGGTAGGTTGATGGAGAAGTATGTTTTCAGGGGCCGTACTATTTTTTGTTGTTGTTGTTGTTGTTTGTTTTTGTTTTTTGAGATGAGTTTTGCTCTTGTCACCCTGGCTGGAGTGCAGTGGTGTGATCTCGGCTCACCGCAACCTCCACCTCCCGGGTTCAAGGGATTCTCCTGCCTCAGCCTCCCGAGTAGCTGGGATGACAGACGTCCGCCACCACGCCCGGCTAACTTTTGTGTTTTTAGTAGAGATGGGGCTTCACCATGTTGGCCAGGCTGGTCTCAAACTCCTGACCTCAGGTGATCCACCTGCCTCGGCCTCCCAAAGTGCTGGGATTACAGGTGTGAGCCACCTCGTATGTTTTCAGGGGCGTAATTTAAGGCACACAGCCAGCACTAGCCAAAAGCAAGCTCTCATATGCCATAAACACCCCCAGCCACCCCAAGCCCCCAAGGAAAACAGGCTCGTGTTGAAACTGCCCTTACAT
>NW_016108023.1:1304799-1307358 GCF_001604975.1 Cebus imitator
GCCAGGTCCAGTGGCTCACGCCTGTCGTCCCAGCACTTTGGGAGGCTGGGGGTGGGGGCGGATCACCCGAGGTCAGGAGTTCGAGACCAGCCTGGCCCACATGGTGAAACCCCGTCTCTACTAAAACTACAAAAAAATCAGCCGGGCGTGGTGGCAGGTGCCTGTAATCCCAGCTACTTGGGAAGCTGAGGCAGGAGAATCGCTTGTACCTGGGAGGCTGAGGTTGCAGTGAGCCGAGACTGTGCCACTGCACTCCAGCCTGGGCGACAAGAGCGAAACTCCGTCTCAAAAAAACCCCCCAAAACACAAAACACACACCTGAAAAACCAAAGCCCCCCAAAAATGAGGATGGTGGTTAGGCATGAGAAGTAATTGAGACGTCATAACATGTTCAAAACTTACAGCAGTTTTTTCGTTGTGTTTTAGATTCATGCTCAGAGACGCAAAAGCCTCCCCAAGCAAAGCCACCCAAATTCACTTTAAATTCCAGCCTGGCTCTCCTGTTGATGCTGCCTCTTCTCCTCCTGTCTTTATGGAGATTATGGAGGTAAGGACGACTCCTGCCAACCACCTTACACGCATTGCCGGAAGGTTCTGCTTCCAGAACATCTGTGGAATGGGAAGATCAATCACCTGATAGGGTCATGTCCCTGAGCCTCAGTTTCCACCAATGCCCACTTTTCTCATGGTGCATAACAAGAAATGTGGGAGGAGCTCCATACTGCAGGTGCAGAGAGACATAGAACAGTCATTGAGAAATATTCTTTTTGTTTTTTTTCTTTGAGATGGACTCTCACTCTGTCCCCCAGGCTGGAGTGCAGTGGTGACATCTTGGCTCACTGCAACCTCCCCCTCCTGGGTTCAAGCGATTCTCCTGCTTCAGCCTCCTGAGTAGCTGGGATTACAGGCATGGGCCACCACGCCCGGGTAATTTTATATTTTTGCTAGAGACAGGGTTTCACCATGTTGGGCAGGCTGGTCTCGAACTCCCAACCTCAAGTCATCCACCTGCCTCAGATTCTCAAAGTGCAGGGATTACAGGTGTGAGCCACCACGCCTGGCCCCTTTTTCCCTCCCTCCCTCCCTCCCTCCCTCCCTTCCTTCCTTCCTTCCTTCCTTCCTTTTTTTTTTCTTCTTTGCACAGAGTCTCCCTCTGTCGCCCAGGCTGGAGTGCAGTGGCTCAATCTCGACTCACTGCAACCTCAGCCTCCCGGGTTCAAGCGATCCTCCTGCCTCAGCCTCCCAAGTAGCTGGGATTACAGGCACCCACCACCATGCCTGGCTAACTTTATATTTTAGTAAAGATGGGGTTTCACCATGTTGGTCAGGCTGGTCTCGAACTCCTGAGCTCAAGTGATCTGCCTGCCTCGGCCTTCCAAAGTGCTGGGGTGACAGGTGTGAGCCACCTCGCCCAGGCCTGGTAGGATCTATTTGAGGACCCAGAGGTGGGGTCTCTGGGGGGGAGGAGGAGGAGGAGGAGGAGGAGGAGGAGGGGTCACATGTGTTGGGTTCTCATGGAGGGCCCCCTCTGCCTGCGTACTGGTCTCCGAGTGGCAGCCACAGGTGTCCTTGGCCTCTCCCTGGGGTCCCTGCCAGTGCTGCTTGGGGGCTGCAGTGCAGGTGACCACGCTCTCCGTCTCTGTTTCAGACTGAAGAAATGTCTCATGCCCAGCGTGCCAGACCCGAAATGCACCTTCCCTGGCCTCTTTGAGAAGCACGAAGGGAACTTCCAGGTACCTGCCCTCTCCCCATGCCTTCCCTTCTCTGCACCAAGCAGGTGCATCGGGCCACGCACATATATCTCCCTCTGACCCTTTCGGAGAATGACATTTAGGGCCGGGCGCGGTGGCTCGCGCCTGACATCCCAGCACTTTGGGAGGCCGAGGTAGGAGGATCATCTGAGGTCAGGAGTTCAAGACCAGCGTGGGCAGATGGCGAAACCCTGCTCTTTAAAAAAACAAAAAAAGAAAAGAAAATAACATTTAGGTTGCTACTGCATAGAAAGACTGACTATTCCATAGGTAGAGAAAGAAAGAAAGAGAGAGAGAGGGAGGAAGGAAGGAAGGAAGGAAGGAAGGGAGGGAGGGAGGGAGGGAGGGAGGGAGGGAGGGACAAGAAAAGGCTGGTCGCGGTGGCTCACACCTGTAATCCCAGCACTTTGGGAGGCTGAGGTGGGTGGATCACCTGAGGTCAGGAGTTCGAGACCAGACTGGCCCACATGGTGAAACCCCATCTCCATGACAAAAAACAAACAACAAACAAACAACAACAACAACAAAACGACATTTCATCGTTTTTTTTCTTTCCTTTTTTCCTTTACTTTCTTAATAAAGTTGTTTAGAAAGAAAGAAAAAAAAGGCCGGGTATGGTGGCTCACGCCTGTCATCCCAGCACTTTGGGAGGCTGAGGCAGGAGCATCACCTGAGGTCAGGAGTTCGAGACCAGCCTGGCCAAGATGGTGAAACCCCGTCTCTACTAAAACTACAAAAAATTAGCTGGGCATGGTGGCGCGTGCCTGTAATCCCAGCTACTCAGGAGGCTGAGGCAGGAGAATTGCCT
>NW_016108023.1:1309283-1311701 GCF_001604975.1 Cebus imitator
CTTCCTTCTCTCTCTTTCTTTTCCCTCCCTCCCTCCCTCCCTCCCTCCCTCCCTCCCTTCCTTCCTTCCTTTTTTCTTTCCTCCATCTTCATTTCCCTCCATCCCTCTCTCCCTTTCTTCTCTCTTTCTTTCTTCCTCCTGGCAGGAATGGATCAGAGACACCCAGAACTTGGCCCGCTTGAGCGGCCTGCCGGGCGGGGAGCCAGACGCCGGCCTTGAGGAGCCCGTGGTGCTCCAGCTGACCAGTACCGAGCCCGAGCCACCCAGGAGCAGCGGCCCACAGACCGGGGAGACCGAGGCCCCTGGGAGACCCCTGCAGGTTCCCCAGCAGCCCCTCCAAGGCGGTGATGTGGTCACTCTTGCCGGCTTTACCTTTGTGACGAAAGACAGCTCCTACGTGGCGTTATGACGGATGCAACATTCTCAAACTCAACGGTCAGGGTGCACGGGGACGCTTGAGGACCACGGGAACTGTCTGGGAGACCCCCCATCATCACGGAGGGGAATTCGCCACATCAATGATGGCATCAACTTCGCTTTAAAGAAAAGCTAACTCCAGCTGGCTGCGGTGGCTCACGCCTGTCATCCCAGCACTTTGGGAGGCCGAGGCGGGCGGATCACCTGAGGTCGGGAGTTCGAGACCAGCCTGGCCAACATGGTGAAACCCCGTCTCTACTAAAGATACAAAAAAATCAGCCGGGCGTGGTGGTGGGTGCCTGTAATCTCATCTACTGGGGAGGAGAATTACTTGAACCCAGGAGGCGGAGGTTGCGGTGAGGCGAGATCGCGCCCCTGCACTCCAGCCTGGGCACCAAGAGCGAAACTCCGTCTCAAAGCAAAGAAAGAAAAGCCACATCCTCATTCATAAGCACCGACTATCCCTCTCCCTTACACCGAGTGAGGGCTGTCAGGAGCTTTGAGTAGACACCGAAATTACCCAGAAGGAACAACGAGGTTTTTAATCATCACAGAAGAAATTTTCGAGACACTTTCCGGGTGTACCAGGATTTGTCTCATTCCCGTGGAAAAACACATCGTAAAACTGCCTGTGTTTCTGTAGTATCACCTTGTTCCGTGTGGGACACGTGCAAGGGGAGAAGGAAATGCACACGTACAAAAGGTTTTTTGTTTTTTTTTTTTTTGAGACGGGGTCTCGCTGTGTCGCCCAGGCTGGAGTACAGTGTGGTGATCTCGGCTCACCACAACCTCCGCCTCCCGGGTTCAAGCGCTTCTCCTGCCTCTGCCTCCCGAGTAGCTGGGATGACAGGCGCCCACCACCAGGTCCGCTAATTTTTGTATTTTCAGTAGGGACAAGGTTTCACCATGTTGGCCAGGCTGGACTTGAACTTGTGACCTTAGGTGATCTGCCCGCCTCAGCCTCCAAAAGTGCTGGGATCACAGGTGTGAGCCATTGCTCCTTGGTGGGTCAAACCCAGCACGTTGGGAGGCCAAGGCGGGCAGATCACCTGAGGTCAGGAGTACAAGACCAGCCTGACCAACAAGGAGAAAACCCGTTTCTACTAAAAATAGAAAAATTACCTGGACATGGTGGTGGGTGCCTGTGATCCCACCTAGTCAGGAGGCTGAGGCAGGAGAATCGCTTGAACCCGGGAGATGGAGGTTGCGGTGAGCTGAGATCACGCCACTGCAGTCCAGCCTGGGCGACAGGGGTGAAAGTCTATCCCCACCCCCCCATCCCCCAAAAAACCGAACAGAAACAACCTCACGGAGCATGTTCTAGAGAATTAGTCATCAGTCACAGATGGTATCTGTCCTTTGGGGAACATTCTGAATCGAAGCAGGGCCCCGGTTCCTCTCCCTTGAAACAATCACCACTTGTGATCGGTAGCAGAAGTGAGGACCTCCGGCTCTCGCCGAAAGCCCGGGAGTGCCGGGCCCTGAGCGTGACTTAAAAAGGCAGATGATTCAGAGACCACAGACGCTGGAGAGGATGTGGAGACACAGGAACACTTGTACACTGTTGGTGGGAGTGTGAATTAGTGCAACCATTGTGGAAGACAGTGTGGCCATTCCTCAAGGACCTAGAAATAGAAATTCCATTTGACCCAGCAATCCCATGACTGGGTATATATCCAAAGGATTACAAATCGTTCTACTATAAGGACACGTGCACACGCATGTTCATTGCAGCACTGTTTACAATAGCAAAGACCTGGAACCAACCCAAATGCCCATGGATGATAGACTGGACAGGGAAAATGTGGCACATACACACCATGGAATATTATGCAGCCATCAAAAAGGATGAGTTTGGGTCCTTTGTAGGGACATGGATAAACCTGGAAACCATCATTCTCAGCAAACTGACACAACAGCAGAAGATCAAACACCGCCTGTTCTCACTCATAGGCGGGTGTTGAACAATGAGAACACATGGACACAGGGAGGGGAGCATCA
>NW_016108023.1:1313827-1315572 GCF_001604975.1 Cebus imitator
ATTTATTCATGATTTTCTTGTAGGGAGGACGTTCAGTTTCTTCTTTGATAAAATACCTGCCTCTCTGCAGGTGGTGAACCCCTTCTCTGTGGGTCCTGCCAGCTTTGGGGTTGAGGATTCCTCCTGGGCTGTGCCTCCCACCTTCCGTCCTGGAAACAGAACGAAACTAAACTAAACCAAAGTCGTCTGATGAGAAATGACGCTTTATGGGGCTTGACTCCCCAGACCTCTTAGGAATTTGGGAAACAAGAATAAATGAGAACTTTGTTCTCAGAAGATTTATATATACAAGTTTCTTTTTTTATTCTTCTTTTTTTGGGGGACTGAGTCTCGCTCTGTCACCAGGCTGCAGTGCTGTGGTGTGATCTCGGCTCACGGCGGCCTCCGCCTCCCGGGTGCAAGCGATTCTCCTGCCTCAGCCTCCCGAGTCGCTGGGATTCCAGTCACCTGCCATCATACCTGGCTAATTTTTGGATTTTTAGTAGAGACGGGGTTTCACCATCTTGGCCAGGCTGGTCTTGAACTCCCGACCTCAGGAGATCCGCCCGCCTCGGCCTCCCAAAGTGGTGGGATGACAGGCGTGAGCCCCATGCCCGGCCCCTATGCAGTCTCACCAAGATATGGCCCAGCAGTGCAATGGCTGGGTGCCCCGTTTTGTTTTAAATAACGCTTTCTTGGCCGGGCGCGGTGGTTCACGCCTGTCATCGAAGCTCCTTGGGAGGCCGAGGCGGGCGGATCAGCTGAGGTCGGGAGTTCAAGACCAGCCTGGCCATCATGGAGAAACCCCATCGTTATAAGAAAAAAAAAACATAATAAATTTTTTGTTTGTTTTTAGCGGAGCGTGGAGGCTCACGCCTGTCAGCCAAGCACTTTGGAGGCCCAGGCAGCTGGATCACCTGAGGTCGGGAGTTCAAGACCAGCCTGGCCAACATGGTGAAACCTCGTCTTTATAAAAAAATAAAAAAATACAAACATAAGGCTTTGTTTGAAGAGAACAAACACCCCTCTGACTCGAGCAGACTGCAAACGTGGGAAGTAATCCTATAAGGCCAGCCTCCCGCGCTCTGCACAAAACCACGACTTCACCTCTCACACCCACAAGGAAAACCCGGCAGGACCCCCCGCCTCCCGCCTCATCCAGAAAGACAGGAAGGAAAATCCTCACATTTCACAGACCGTGGAAGAACAAAAAAAAAAAAAAAAAAAAAAAAAAAAAATACAACGTGTGTCCTGCTTCCTGACAGATAAAATACTGTTTTCATTTTAAAGGAAAAACACCACTTCCTCCTCCTCGAAGGCCTGTGAGACGTTTAGGATTTGCTGCAGATTTGGTTTCAGTCTGTGGCTTATTTATTTATTTATTTATTTATTCTGTTTTTCTTTTCCTTTTTTGAGACAGAGTTTTGCTGTCACCCAGGCTGGAGTGCAGTGGCGTGATCTCAGCTCACCGCAGCCTCCGCCTCCCGGGTTCAAGTGATTCTCCTTCTTCAGCGTCCTGAGTAGCTGGGACTACAGGCGTCCGCCACCACGCCAGGCTAATTTTTGTATTTTTAGTAGAGATGGGTTTCACCATGTCGGCCAGGCTGGTCTCGAACTCCTGACCTCAGGTGACCCACCCACCTCGGCCTCCCAAAGTGCTGGGATAACAGGCGTGAGCCG
Organism: Cebus imitator; assembly: GCF_001604975.1. Lineage (NCBI taxonomy): Eukaryota > Metazoa > Chordata > Mammalia > Primates > Cebidae > Cebus > Cebus imitator. Next base: position 1,315,487 of record NW_016108023.1, read on the forward strand.
CCGCGCCCCGGCTCCTTCCAAGTGGATGGTTTTATTTATTTACTTTTGAGACTGTGATTTCTGTTTGATTATTCTTTTTCTTTTTT
>NW_016108023.1:1316973-1319803 GCF_001604975.1 Cebus imitator
CTAATTTTTTGTATTTTTAGTAGAGACGGGGTTTCACCATGTTGACCAGGATGGTCTCGATCTCTTGACCTCGTGATCCACCCGCCTCGGCCTCCCAAAGTGCTGGGATGACAGGCTTGAGCCACCGCGCCCGGCCAACTCTGCATCTTAGGAAGGAATGGCCTTCATTCTCAGAGCTGTGCCCGCGCATCAGGAGCTCAGCAGAAACTCCTCCTCCGAGATGAGGAAAATGGGGGGGGTGGGGACAGAAACTTCAATGATAGTTTTTAAAGTGAGGTGACTCAGTAGAATCAGGAATGCGACTTGAGGCCCCTCGATTTCAATGATGGTTTCATTTATTTACGTATTTTTTAGATGGAGTCTCCTCTGTCGTCCAGGCTGGAGTGCAATGGAGAGATCTCAGCTCAGTGCAACCTCCGCCTCCCGGGTTCAAGCGATTCTCCTGCCTCAGCCTCCTGATTAGCTGGGATGACAGGTGCCCGCCATCATGCCGGGCTGATTTTTGTATTTTTTGTACAGACGGGGGTTTCACCTTTTTGGCCTGGCTGGTCTCGAACTCCTGACGTCAGGTGATCCACTCATCTGGGCCTCCCAAAGTGCTGGGGTCACAGGTGTGGGATGACTTTAGACTTGGTGTTTTGTTTCACAAAGTGGAGGCCTTGCTTCTCAATACGCCGCTGGGTGGCAGACGATACCTACGGCTTCCCTTGTGGCTTTTTCTTTTTTGTTTTTTTGAGAGTGGATTTTCCTCTTGCTGCCCAGGCTGGAGGGCAGTGGTGAGATCTCGGCTCCACCTCCCGGGTTCAAGCAATTCTCCTGCCTCAGCCTTCTGAGTAGCTGGGACTACAGGTGCATGCCATCATGCTCTGATAATTTTTATATTTATGTAAATTTCTTATATATATTATATATATAATTTTTATATCTATAAATATATATTTATATATTCATATATCTATATATATTCGTATATCTATAAATATATATATTTATTGATATCCATAAATATAAATATATATATAAATATGTATATATTTATACATATTTAATATATTAAATATATATTATATATATTATAGATATCTATAAATAAATATATATATTTATAGATATCGATAATAAATATAATATATATTATTATATATAATATATAAATATATATATTATATATAATATATGTTATTATATATATAATATATAAATATATATGTTTATATTTATAATATATATTTATATTTATTTTATAATAAATATAAATATATTTATAATATATTTTATAATACATTTATATTAAATATATTTATAATATAATATATTATAATTTATAATATATTTATAATATATTTATATTCATATAAATATATATTTTTATATATAATATATACATAAATATATATAATATTTATAAATATTATATTTATGTATATATATTTATATTATATTTATATATAATATATACATTATATTTATGTATATAATATATACATAAATATATCGTGTGTGTGTGTATATATATATATATATAAAACCTGTGGCCAGGAGGGTTGGGTCCCCAGCTGTAGACAGTATGTAATGATTAAATTTGGGTAACTGAGAAGGTCATTACCTCTAATATTTATCTTTTGTTTTGGGAACACGAAAATCCTCTTATAGCTGTCTTGAAATATTCAAATAAATTCCCATTCACTGTAAAAAAAATATATCTATAAATATATATATTTATAGATATCTATATATATTATATATAGATAACTATATATCTATATATATTATATATAGATATCTATATATTTATCTATATATTTATAGATATCTATATATCTATAAATATATATAAAAATATATTTATATTAATATTTATATAAATATATTTATATAAATATATTTATACATATATAAAAATAAAAAATATTTATTTTTTATAAATAAAAGATTTATAAAACATAAATATATTTTAATAAATGTTTATAAATATATATTTATAGATATAAATATTTTTTATATTTATATATAAATTAAATATACATAAAATTTATATATATATTTTGTATACATATAATTTTTTAGTATATATATAATAAATTTATATATATATAAAATAAATTTGTATATATATATATATGTAAATTTTTTTTTTTGAGACAGAGTCTTGCTCTGTCACCCAGGCTGGAGTGCGGTGGTGTGATCTCTGCTCAGTGCAGCCTCCGCCTCCCAGGTTCAAGGGATTTTCCTGCCTCAACCTCCCAAGTAGCTGGGATTACAGGCACGTGGCAGCATGCCCAGCTAATTTTTGTATTTTTAGTGGAGATGGGGTTTGACCATGTGGGCCAGGCTGGTCTCGAACTCCCGACCTCAGGTATCAGCCCCCTCACCCAGGCCAATGAAGAGAGGTTTGATTTTGCAGGTCGTGGCCACGCTGGTCAAAGGGATGGAGGCAGCACGGTTTCGTTGCGTTCAGAGATGGAAATGAGCACCCTGTGATCCGCCAAGAGGAGAATTTCGGAGCCAGGAGCTTGCACGCACCCCGCGTGACCCTTAGGCGTGTTTGTTCCACACTGAAGCAAAACCAGAATTGACCACCAGGATGATACCCACTCAACAGCGGCTCAGGAGAAGCCAAGGGCCGTAAGAGGACTGGGGTTTTTCCCTCCTCCCGGGCACTTTAGGGCTTGGGATAATCCCAGCAAATCGCACTTGAGAGCCATTTTCCAGGAGAGAGAAACTTTGCCATAGGATTAAACCTCATAAAAACACTCTTACAAATCACGTACAATTCAATATTGAATTGTATTTTTTCTTCAGACTTAAATCATTCAGTCTTTTTTTTTTT
>NW_016108023.1:1321418-1325664 GCF_001604975.1 Cebus imitator
AGCCCCCCACCCCACAACAGTCCCCAGGGTGTGATGCTCCCCTCCCTGTGCCCACGTGTTCTCATTGTTCTCACCCACCTATGAGTGAGAACATGTGGTGTTTGATTTTCTGTTCTTCTGTCCGTTTACTGAGAATGATGGTTTCCAGCATCATCCATGTCCCTACAAAGGACACCAACTCATCCTTTTTGATGGCTGTATAGTATTCCATGGTGTCTATGTGCCACATTTTCTTTATCCAGTGTGTCACTGATGGGCATTTGGGTTGGTTCCAAGTCTGCTATTGTGAACAGCGCCGCAGTGAACATACGTGTGCATGTGTCTGTATCATAGAACAATTTAAAATCCTTTCGGTATACAAATATTGTAAAAAATTATGGTAGAAGATCCATCATGGAAACTTTACCATGTTAGCCTCTTTGAAGTGTGTAGTTTGTGGCGTCAAAGGATTTCACGTTGTTAGACATCCGTCGGCCCCATTGAACTCCGGAAGGTTTTCCTTACCCCAAATGGAAGCCCTGTAACTCTTTTAAGAAAACAATAATCCTAAGAAAATGTATCCGGATCGGACACGGTCAGTGGAATCCCACAGCCTAGATCCATGGAAAATGGGGTCATGATTCTGGTTGGGATTCACCTTTTTTTGGTCTCTTTGGTTGGATTTTGAGACAGTGTCTCACTCTGTGCCCCAGTCTGGAACGATCTCGGTTCACTGCCACCTCCGCCTGCCGGGTTTAAGGGATTCTCCTGCCTCAGTCTCCCGAGTAGCTGGGATTAGAGGCACCCACCGCCACGCCCGGCTAATTTTCATGTTTTTAGTACACACGGGGTTTCACCATGTTGTGGAGGCTGGTCTTGAACTCCCGACCTCAGGTGATCCGCCCGCCTCGGCCTCCCAAAGTGCTGGGATGACAGGCGTGAGCCAACGGCCCCGGCTCCCTAGAATCTGAACCCTGCCATGGAAGCCACCTCCAATTGGGTTTCTTCACCTGCGCAGGGCACCTGCTGAGGGTTCCTTCACCCCTTTGAGCACCTGGAGCTGTCTGCTGAGAACGACAGGTGTCCATCATCCCAATCTCCTGGGCGTGGAGTGCAGCCCCCCTTGTGCAGGGAGCTGGCTGGGGCCGTTCTCTGCTGTGGACTGAGATTCCAGCGGGATTTCTCCCTGCTAGGGGTCATCTCCTCGGGTGGGGGAGATGGACGTCGACCTTCCATTCTCAAGTAATTCTCCCGCCTCAGCCTCCTGACTAGCTGGGACTACAGGCACCCGCCATGACGCCGGGCTGATTTTTGTATTTTTAGTAGAGACGGGGTTTCTCCATGTTGGCCAGGCTGGTCTCGAACTCCCGACCTCAGGTGATCCGCCCACCTCGGCCTCACAAAGCGCTGGGATGACAGGCATGAGCCATGGCGCCCGGCCACAAAGACACTCTTAAGAGGTAGCACATTCCAAGGGCTGCCACAAAAATGCCTGTATCTGCCCGAGTGCCTCGGGCCGTGCTGGGGGGTCATGTCATGCGTGGTGATGCTTTGGAGAACATGGAGTTACCGTGATCCCCTGTCTAGGAGACCACCCCAAATAAAGAGGAACACCACGCAAAGAAGTCAGTGTGGGCCGGGCGGAGTCGCGGCCGTCCTGAAACTTTGGGAGGCCGAGGCGGGCGGGTCAGGAGGTCAGCAGACCCAGGCCAGCCTGGCCAACACAGTGAGACCCCGTCTCTACTAAAATAGCAAAATCAGCCGGGCACGGTGGGCACTGGCTACTTGGGAGGCTGAGGCGGGAGAATCGCTCAAACCCGGGAAGCGGAGGCTGCAGGGAGCCGAGATCTCACCACTGCGCTCCAGCCTGGGCGGCAGAGCGAGACTCCGTGTTAATCAATCAGTCAATCAATAAAGGGTGACAGAGAAAAAAGAAAGTCAATGTGACATTGGAGGGTGAGGCAGAGCCTGCGGTTCATAGATGATTCCAGTCTCTCTGTCTCTCTCTCTCCTGTCTGTCCCTGTCTCTCTCTGTCTCTCTCTCTCTCCTCTGTCTCCTGTCTCTGTCTCTCTCTCTCTGTCCTCTCTGTCTCTTTCTCCTATGTCTCTCCTTCTATCTCTGCTGTCTCTCTCTGTCTCTCTCCTGTCTCTCTGTCTCTCTGTCTGTCTCGCTCTGTCTCTCTCCTGTCTCTGTCTCTCCTGTGTCCGTCTCTCTCCTGTCTCTCTCCCTGTGTCTCCTGTCTCTCTCTCTCCTGTCTGTGTCTCTCTCTCTCTGTCTCTCTCCTGTCTCTGTCTCTCTGTCTCTCTCCTGTCTCTGTCTCTCTCTGTCTCTCTCCTATCTCTCTCTGTGTCTCTTGTCTCTGTCTCTCTCTGCCTTTGTGTCTCACCTCTTTGTCTCTTTCTCCTCTCTCCTTCTATCTCTCCTGTCTCTGTCTGTGTCTGTGTCTCTGTCTCTCTCCTGTCTCTCTCTCTGTCTCTCTTATCTCTCTGTCTCTGTCTCTCTCATGTCTCTCTGTCTCTCTCTTGTCTCTGTCTCTCTCCTTCTATCTCTCCTGTCTCTCTCTCTGTCTCTCTCTGTCTCTGTCTCTCTCTGTCTCTCACCTGTCTCTCTGTGTCTCTCTCCTGTTGCTGTCTCTGTCTCTCTGTCTCTCTCTTATGTCTCTGCCTGTGTCTGTTGTCTCTGTCTCTTTCTGCCTTTGTGTCTCTCCTCTTTGTCTCTTTCTCCTCTCTCCTTCTATCTCTCCTGTCTCTGTGTGTCTCTGTCTCTCTCCTCTATCCCTCTGTCTCTCTTATCTCTCTGTCTCTGTCTCTCTCATGTCTCTCTGTGTCTCTCCTGTCTCTGTCTCTGTCTCTCTCCTTCTATCTCTCCTGTCTCTCTCTCTGTCTCTCTCTGTCTCTGTATCTCTCTGTCTCTCACCCGTTGCTGTCTCTGTCTCTCTGTCTCTCTCCTATCTCTCTGCCTGTGTCTGTTGTCTCTGTCCGTTTCTGCCTTTGTGTCTCTGCTCTTTGTCTCCTTCTCCTATCTCTCTCCTTCTGTCTCTCCTGTCTCTGTCTCTCTGTCTCTCTCCTATCTCTCTATCTGTCTCTCCTGTCTCTTTCTGTCTCTGTCTCTCTCATGTCTCTCTGTCTCTGTCTTTCTGTTTCTCTCATGTGTCTCTGTCTGTCTCTCTGTCTCTCTCTGTCTCTGTCTCTCTCCTGTCTTTCTGTGTGTCTCTACTGTCTCTGTCTCTCTCTGTCTCTCTGCCTTTGTGTCTCTCCTCTTTGTCTCTTTCTCCTATCTCTCTTTTATCTCTGTTGTCTCTGTCTCTGTCTCTCTGTCTCTCCTGCCTCTGTCTCTCTCTCTCTTTCCTGTTTCTCTGTGTGCCTGTCCTGTCTCTGTCTCTGTCTCTCTCTCTCTTTCTCTGTCCCTGCCGTCTCTGCCCTCTGCCTTCCTCTGTCTCTCTGTCTCCCCACTCTCTGACCTGAGGCCGGGAGTTCGAGACCAGCCTGGCCAACATGGGGAAACCCTCTACTGAAAACACAAAAACCAGCCGGGCGTGGTGGGCACTTGTGGTCCCGGCTCCTGGGGAGGCCGAGGCGGGAGCATCGCTTGAACCCGGGAGGCGGAGGCCGCGGTGAGCCGAGATCTCGCCGCTGCGCTCCAGCCCGGGCGACAGAGCGAGGCTCCGTTTATTTATTCATTTTTTTTTTTTTTAAAAAAAACAGAAATCGGCCGGTCACAAACACAGTTTCTGTGTCACGGGGGAAGACAAACCTCTGGTTTTGTGACTTCCGTCGGAGAAAGCCAACAGGGCTTTGGAAAGGGGAAGCAGACACGGCGGCGGGGGCGCGTGAGGCCTTAACGTGGAAATTCAAGAGGGCATTTCAGACAAAGAGGCCGGGTGAGGCCACGGCTGACGTCCCGGGCCCCAGAAAACCAGAACGCATTAGACTCCAGGCAGGAATAAAACCCAGGCCCCCCCATTTCCTCCTAAACCTGCAGATGGACGCGGAGACTCCCCGGCCCCGGAGAGCCGGTGAATGGCGTCATTCAGAGGTGACTCGTCTGCTGAAACGTCCCCTGAACACAGCAGCTGCATTGATGAGGAACAGAAACGGGGAGTCGGGGCTAGGGCCGCTTGCGGTCTTGGGAGGGGGAGCAGCGTTGGCATCAGCCAGGCTCCCAGGGAAGTGAACGGAGGGGAGGATGGAATCGAACCTGGGACAGAGGGGAAGGTGGGGGTGCGGGACATCCTAATCCCATGTGGGAGACAGAATAATGGCCCCA
>NW_016108023.1:1327368-1330060 GCF_001604975.1 Cebus imitator
TGTGGGAGACAGAATAATGGCCCCAAAGATGCCCACATCCTGATCGCATGTGGGAGACAGAATAATTGCCCCAAAGATGTCCACGTCCTAATCCCCGTGTGGGAGACAGAATAATGGCCCCAAAGATGTCCATGTCCTAATCCGCATGTGGGAGACAGAATAATGGCCCCAAAGATGTCCACGTCCTAATCCCCATGTGGGAGACAGAATAATGGCCCCAAAGATGTCCACGTCCTAATCCCCATGTGGGAGACAGAATAATGGCCCCCCAGATTCCCAGATCTCACATTAGGCCCGGTGTGGTTACTCACGTGTGTGCTTCCAGCTATTTGGAGGCTGAGATGGGAGGATCGCTGGAGCCTAGGAGCCCGAGGCTGCAGTGAGCCGTGATTTCACCAGTGATCTCCAGCCTTAGGGACAGAGCCACCCCCTGTCTCAACAACGCTTTTTTATTTTATTTTATTTTATTTTTTTGATGGAGTCTCGCTCTGTCACCCAGGCTGGAGTGCAGTGGTGTGATCTCAGCTCACCGCAACCTCCGCCTCCCGGGTTCCAGCGATTCTCCTGCCTCAGTCTCCCAAGCAGCTGGGATGACAGGTGCCCGCCACCACGCCCGGGAAATTTTTGTATTTTTAGTAGAGACAACGTTTCTCCATGTTGGCCAGGCTGGTCTCGAACTCCCGACCTCAGGTGCTCCGCCCACCTCGGCCTCACAGAGCGCTGGGATGACAGGCGTGAGCCACGGCGCCCGGCCACAAAGACACTCTTAACAGGTAGAACATTCCAAGGGCTGCCACAAAAATGCCTTTATTTGCCCGAGTGCCTCGGACCGTGCTGAGGGGTCTTGTCCATCACGCATGGTGACGCTTTGGGGTACACGGAGTTACCGTGACCCCCTGTCTAGGAGACCACCCCAAATAAAGAGGCTGCTTTTCCAGACACGGATGAACGTGTCTGCTCAGCAAACAGCTGGCGTGAGCTGTCACACATCACGACGGGGAGATGTTGGGGTTACCGATGGCTCCCCTGGAAACACACAGTGAGAAGCTCATGCCTGCACTCTGCTGCCCGGATCTGTGTTCTCTTACCTGATGGTTTGTTTTTAAAGACATGAATCTTTTTTTTTTTTTTTTTGATACGGAATCTCGCTGTGTCCCCCAGGCTGGAGCGCAGTGGCGTGATCTCGGCTCAGCGCAGCCTCCGCCTCCGGGTTCAAGCGATTCTCCTGCCTCAGTCTCCCGAGTGGCTGGGATCCCAGGTGCCCCCCACCACACCCGGCTGATTTTTGCGTTTTTACTAGAGACGGGGTTTTATCATGTTAGCCAGGCTGGTCTCGAACTCCTGACCTTGTGATCCGCCCGCCTCAGCCTCCCAAAGTGCTGGGATTATAGGCATGAGCCACTGCTCACAATGTAATTTATTAATAATTTAACACCCTCCCTTCCCTTGTCATTCTCTCTGGAAAATTTCCAAGTCTCCTGTCTTGACGTGCTTTTCAATGACAAGTCCTTTATCACGAAGACCCCAAGAGGCTATAAATAGTCTCTCAAGCCCCCCCTTAGAAAGACGGGGAGGATAGGCAACCCATCCTGTGATATTGTATTTCAATTCCTTGACGAACCCAATTATCTGTGCTGCTCTGGACCCAGACACGGAGAAACTTCCTGTGGCTTTAATGAAATTCTCTCCTGCACCTGTTTGTAGAGATCTCGGCTCACGGCAGCCTCCGCCTCCCGAGATCAAGCGATTCTCCTGCCTCAGCCTCCCGAGGAGCTGGGATTACGGGCACCCAGCACCACACCCATCTGATTTCGTGTTTTTAGTAGAGATGGGGTTTTTGTCATGTTGGCCGGGCTGGTCTCGAACTCCTGACCCCAGGTGATCCACCCGCCTCGTCCTCCCAAAGCGCGGGGCGTTTTCCCAGAGCCGTGGCGAGGCTGTGGCTTTCTAAAAAGACATCTGCCCTAGACACCTCGAGTCTGGTGGCGTCTGACGTCCTTTTCCAGACACGTGAGGCCGTCAGCGTCTTCTCAGAAGGATCCGGAACCTGGCTTAGGAAGGTGCTTCCAGAAACAGCCAAACTCAAACTGTCACGAAACACTTCTTTCCATCCTGGTCTGAGGGCTGTTTTGTGTTTTCAAGGGGCAGGGACCTTTTCAGGGAGTGTATCAATCACTTTATCCATCTCCAAGGGCCACGTGAGTGTCCTGGGAGGAACAGTAGCCCCCCAAAACGTGCGTACCCCAAAGCTTCATTACGCACGAACCCTCTTTGTGAAGCAGGTGCGTACAGACGTATTTTAGTTAACGGGGATCAGTGAAGGATCTGCAGAGAGGATCCACCTGGGTTACTCAGGTGCGCCTGGGGGCAAGATTTACTTAAAGGTCATCAGTTAAGGGCCTGTCGGGACCCCTGGAGGCCTGAAGCTCTTGTCCTCCTCTGCAGCCTCAAGGTGAATTTTGGAAAGAGCCCTAAGAAGGCATGAAAAACACCCCCACGGTCTGTCCAAGTAAAGGGTGTGATTCAGAGGGTGACATCTCCGTTTCCCAAATCAAGACTGTACGGCTGAGGTGGTGGACGGTGGTGGAGTGTGTGTGTGTGTGTGTGTGTGTGTGTGTGTTTATTTATTTATTGCATTTTAGGTTTTGGGGTACATGTGAAGAACATGCAAGATGGTTGCATAGGTACACAC
>NW_016108023.1:1332915-1334608 GCF_001604975.1 Cebus imitator
AAAAAAAGAAAGAGCCGTTAAAATAACGCTCCCCAAGTCCCCAGAGACGCGGTCTCACCGGTGACCGGGGTAAGAACGCACCCGTCCTGCTGTTATTGCTGGTAATTAGGTGCCGGGCGCTATCTTGGCTCCAAAGGGTGCGTTCGCTCTGGGACCCCAAGTGCTCCCAGGCACCCCAATCTATAGCGTCACAGCAGCTGTTTCTGGCCTGCACGTCCGCAGAGGACAGACCGGTGAGAACAGCCAGCCGTGGGAGTGTCCGTGAGTTTAAGTCAGGAAGGAACAGTGAAAAAGACAGTCTTCCGGCCGGGCGCGGTGGCTCACGCCTGTCATCCCAGCACTTTGGGAGACTGAGGAGGCTGAGGAGGGTGGATCCCCTGAGGTCGGGAGTTCAAGACCAGCCTGGCCGACAGGTGAAACCCTGTCTCCCCTAAAAATACAAAATCAGCCAGGCGTGGTGGTGGGCACCTGTAATCCCACGTACCTGGAAGACCGAGGCAGGAGAATCACTTGAACCCGGGACGTGGACGCCGCGGTGAGCTCAGATCACGCCATTGCACTCCAGCCTGGGCAACAAGAGCGAAACTCCCAGCACTTTGGGAGTTTCAGAATAAAAAAAAAAAAAAAGAAAGCAGCAGGGAACCAGTGACACTTCCTAAAAGAAACGGCCAAGGCAGTTTTCCTTTTTGAGCGAGGCGGGCAGGTGGTTCCTACCCGGCTGGCATTGGCGTGGGGCGCGGGCCGCAGTTCGGAATTCAGGGGGTGACACTCTTTCCCCCAAAGGTCCACATGAAAGAAAGCCCGGGCACATGAGGGATGGGCACCCCACAAATGCTACAGAAATTGTGCTTTGGGGTGATGCTGACGGCCAGGCCGGCCGGTCAGACGGGACCTACGGGTCACCAGAACGCCATCCGAGACTTTCAGAGGCGGCACCCCGGACTGTTGGACGTTTCTGTCACTCACCCCACAAACGCACGTGCCATGCACGCGTCAGACAAGTTTTGCAGAGGAAAAAAACCAACACCCCTGTCCTTGACACACGCACCCCGTCCTCGGACAGAGAAGCAACTCCGAAATAAAGAGGAAAATTTCGCAGCGGGTCAGAAAAGGGGGTACGCCGATGAAAATGGGAAAAAACCATTTGGGGGGAAAAGTGAGGGAAACAGTGGACAGTTTGCTTCTCGAAAGAGGAAGGGGTCCGGGCGCGGTGGCTCACGGCTGCAATCCCGGCACTCTGGGAGGCCGAGGCGGGTGGATCACGAGGTCACGGGTTCGAGACCAGCCTGGCCAAGATGTGGAAACCCCATTTTTATTAAAAATACAAAAATTAGCCGGGTGTCATGGTGGGCGCCTGTCATCCCAGCTACTCGGGAGGCTGAGGCAGGAGAATCGCTTGAACCCAGGAGGCGGAGGTTGGAGTGAGCCAAGGTCACACCACTGCGCTCCAGCCTGGGTGACAGAGCGAGACTCTATTTCAAATAATAAAAACAAAAAAAAAGAGTGTGGTGGCTCAGGGAGGGGAAGCGAGTTTGTGAGTGACTGCGTCTTTGGGAAAGAATGTTCTAGAAGACTGATGATAGGGCTTGGCCATATCGCACAAAGTGACCGAAAAACTGGACAGTTTGCTTGTTAAAAGGTGGGAGGTGGCCCAGGGAGAAGAATTGAGTTTCTGAGTGACCATGTCTTTGGG
>NW_016108023.1:1337993-1340297 GCF_001604975.1 Cebus imitator
TTCTGTCTCCCACATGGGATTAGGATGTGGACATCTTTGGGGCCATTATTCTGCCTCCCACATGGGATTAGGCTGTGGACATATTTGGGGCCATTATTCCATCTCCCACATGGGATTCAGGCTGTGGACATCTTGGGGGCCCTCATTCCATCTCCCACATGGGGATTAGGCTGTGGGCATGTTTAGGGCCATTACACGTGTACCCATTTCCCTGTTCACCTTCTATATTTTGCCCTGCACCCTCTTCTGACATGATTAGTCAAGATTTTATTTCTCAGGCCAGTGCACGGAGAAAGCAGAAGAGGGGGACCGGGCGCGGTGGCTCACGCCTGTCATCCCAGCACTTTGGGAGGCTGAGTTGGGCGGATCACCAGGTCAGGAGTTCAAGACCAGCCTGGCCCAGGTGGCGCAACCCCGTGTCTACGAAAAATACAGAAATTAGCCGGGCGTGGTGGCGGGTGCCTGTAGTCCCAGCTACTCAGGAGGCTGAGGCGGGAGGACCCCTTGAACCCGGGAGGTGGAGGTTGCGGTGAGCCGAGATCGTGCCACTGCCCTCCAGCCTGGGCACAGAGGACCTCAGAGAAGCGTTCAGACCTTACCCAGCCTTTTCCAACTCTGCAGAGAACTCGATCCTCTCCGCATATGGTCGCACGCTGCAAGGACATCAAAGAACCGCTTCCACCTTCTAGAAACGGATTTAATTTATTCAGCAAGGGATTTCAAGGACAAACGCTCCGACGGAAAACCCGTATCCCGGTTCATAACCGGGCGTACGAAAACGTCATTCCGTATTTATGAGGCAGAGGTAATTGTGGGTATCACCTTCAAAGGGAATCCCGTACTCTGAGACTCCGGCATCCCGCTGAGTGCTTTCAGGTAAAAAGACCCCTTTAATGTAACATGCTGTTGATTTTCCAAGCTCAGGACCCCGTTTTATTTGTAGGTACACACGGTTCCACAGACCCAGGTTAGTGGAATGCCACGAAATAAATCAAAGCCATTTATGACGGCGTCATGGACGACGACTTTCGTTGAATCTCATTAAAATTTCCCCCCCGGAAAAAATGCAGCAACAGAAGGGACAGGTATTGTATGAAATTGTATAAAAGAAAGAGGGTGAAATGAATTTTTCTTTTTTTTTTTTTTTGAGGAGTGTCACCGTGTCACCCAGGCGGGAGCGCAGTGGCGCAATGTCAGCTCAGCACAACCTCCACCTCCGGGGTTCAAGGGATCCTCCTGCCTCAGCCTCCAGAGTAGCTGGGACTGCAGCCACCCGCCACCCCGCCAGGCTAATTTTTGTATTTTGGGTGGGGGGGGCTTCACTACGTTGGTCAGGCTGGTCTCGAACTCCTGACCTCAGCTGACCCACCTGCCCCGGCCCCCCAGAATGCTGGGATGACAGGCGTGAGCCGCCACACCCAGCTAGTAAAATGATTTTGTTATTTGTACTTCAGGTTGCGGGGTACACGGGCAGATCACGCAGATTGCTGCCTAGGTACAGACATGGCAAGGTGCTTTGCTGCCTCCATTCCCCCGTCACCTATATCTGGCATTTCTCCCCATGTTATCCCTCCCCCCTCCCCACCCCCATGCTGTCCTTCCCGTGACCCCACCCAGCAGACCCCAGTGTGTCATGCTCCCCTCCCCGTGTCCATGTGTTCTCATTGTTCAACACCCACCTATAAGTGAGAACATGTGGTGTTTGGTTTTCTGTTCTGGTGTCAGTTTGCTGAGAATGATGGTTTCCAGGTTCATCCATGTCCCTACAAAGGACACGAACTCCTCCTTTTTGATGGCTGCATAGTATTCCATGGTGTCTGTGTGCCACGTTTTCCCTGTCCAGTCTGTTCCTGATGCACAGACACACACATAGATAGGCAGGGTGTGTCTTCACGGCAGACCACGCAAACCCATAGTATTGAGAAACTCTTAATAGGGCCTGTGGGTACAGCAAGACCCCAGGATCCATCTCCCATCACGCCACAGCCTCTAGGCTACGATCACGTGTAGAAATCGCTCCCCACAAAGGGACCATTCCCGGAGAAACTCCAGCGTGGAATTCCGCTCACAACGTTCTCCTGACATCTCAGGAATGGGTCTCTGACGTCCATCCCATCAGGGGCCACTTATTATTATGATGATAATTATTATTGTTCTTTAAGGGAAGCATGTGCGGCGCGTGCAGGTTACATAGGTACACGCGTGCCCTGCTGGTTTGCGGCACCCACCTCCCCATCATCTATGTGAGGCATTTGTCCTAATGCTCTCCCTGCACTAGTCCCCCACCTCCTGCTATCCCTCCCC
>NW_016108023.1:1341382-1343091 GCF_001604975.1 Cebus imitator
TCCTTCTCTGGAGTTTTGCTCTTGTTCCCCAGGCTGGAGTGCAATGGTGTGATCTCGGCATCCTCCTGCCTCGGAATAACTGGGATTACAGGCGCCCATCACCACCCTTGGCTAATTATTTTGTGTTTTTAGTAGAGACAGGGTCTCAGCACCTTGGCCAGGCTGGTCTCAAACTCCCGACCTCAGGTACTCTGCCCACCTCGGCCTCCCAAAGTCCTGGGATTACAGGTGTGAGGCATCGTGCCTGGCCAATGGCTTTGATTTGATATATTGTTACTGGAAATAAGATCTGATTTGATTATTTGCTCCTGGAAATAAGAAACCCAAAACAAACCATGACAGCACATAAGCAAACAGGAAGAGGGAGGAAATGGAGAAAGAACGTCTCAGCAACAGTGTCAAAGTGTTCCCATTTCTCCACATCCTCTCCAGCATCCGTTGTCTCCAGATTTTTTAATGATCGCCATTCTAACTGGCGTGACATGGTATCTCAGTGTCATTTTGATTTGCGTTTCTCTAGTGACCAGTGATGATCAGCATTTTTCCATATGTTTGTTGCCCTCATATATGTCTTCTTTTGTAATGGTGACAGTGCAAATCAGTGCCAACATTGTGGAAGACAGTGTGGCGATTCCTCAAGGACCTAGAAATAGAAATTCCATTTGACCCAGCAATCCCATGACTGGGTATATACCCAAAGAATTATAAATCATCCTTTTATAAAGACACATGCACACGTACGTTCATTGCAGCACTGTTTACAATAGCAAAGACTTGGAACCAACCCAAATGCCCATCGACGATAGACTGGACAGCGAAAATGTGGCACATAGACACCAGGGAATACTATGCAGCCATGAAAAGGGATGAGTTCGTGTCCTTTGCCGGGATATGGATGAAGCCGGGACCGATCATTCTCAGCAAACTGACACAGTATAGAAAAGCATGTTCTCACTCATAAGTGGGTGTTCAACACTGAGAACACATGTACACAGGGAGGGGAACATCACACACTGGGGCCTGTCAGGGGGTGGGGGGATAGGGGAGGGATAGCAGGGGGTGGGGGGCTAGAGAAGGGAGAGCATTAGGAGACATACCTGATGTAGATGACAGGGGGATGGATGCAGTAAACCACCATGGCCCTTGTATACCTGTGTAAGAATCCTGCATGTTCTGCACACGGACCCCAAAACTTAAAGTATCATATTAAATAAATAAATAATAAAATGCCAAAAAAAAAAAAAGGAAACAGGATGTGGGATACATGAAGACTGTCTCTACTATCTGGCAGGTGTTTCTGTAAACTTCTTACTCTGGAGGCACGGAGGCACCCGAGCTCTGGTTTCCACGGTGTTTATTGAACGTAATCACTTTTTTTTTGTATAGCGCAGGTGAAAGTGTATCCACGAAGGTAGGCTACGTCTCCAACGTAAAATTTATAGCAGTGGCTGTTTACGTGCGTGTCTCATGAGGTGAAAGCATACGCTGATCAATAGACAATTCAGCTGGCGGGAGCGGCCTTGGCAAGGTGCCGACATGTCTGCTTACCTTCTAGTGCTTCAAGGGAGGGTCACGTACTTGGGCAGGATGTTTAGAATATCAGAGCTGAGGACAGCCTGGTCCTGGGAGCATGCTGGCATAGAGAGGCCTTCCTCCCCAGGGGAAACTGAATATATAAGGTTTAGTATATGTGCATATGTTTAGTATCT
>NW_016108023.1:1345292-1345726 GCF_001604975.1 Cebus imitator
TGTAGATATCTGTTTAGTACATACGTATACATATGTACTAATTATATACTAAACATACTGAATACATTTTTAGTATATGCACTCATATACATATACACAAAGTATACATACATGCTAACGTTTATCATGTATATATCTGTTTAGTACATACGTATACGTATGTACTAATTATATACTAAACACACTGAATACATTTTTAGTATATGCACTCATATACATATACACTAAAGTATACATATATGCTAACGTTTATCATGTATATATCTGTTTAGTACATACGTATACGTATGTACTAATTATATACTAAACATACTGAATACATTTTTAGTATATGCACTCATATACATATACACTAAAGTATACATATATGCTAAAGTTTATCATGTAGATATAATATCTATCTATCTAAATATCTGTCATTTATCAATCTTTCT
>NW_016108023.1:1347811-1348885 GCF_001604975.1 Cebus imitator
TATCTATCTATCTATCAATCATCTATCTATGTATCTATGTATCTATCTATCACTATCTATGTATCTCTCTATCAATCATCTATCTATGTATCTATCTATCAATCAATCATCTATCTATCATCTATCATCTATCTATGTATCTATCTATCTATCAATCATCTATGTATCTATCTATCTATCTATCAATCATCTATCTATCATCTATCTATGTATCTATCGATCTATAAATCATCTATCTATCTATCTATCATCTATCTATGTATCTATCTATCTATCATCTATCTATCTATCTATCATCTATCTATCTATGTATCTATCTATCTATAAATTATCTATCTATCTATCTATCTATCTATCTATCTATCTATCTGTGTATGTATCTAACCATAGCTATCCATCATCTCTGTGTCTGTACCGTATCTATCTATCTATCTAACCATATCTATGTGTCTATTAAGCCATCTCTGTATTGATCATCTTTGTCCCTGTGTAACATCTACCCACCTGCCTTTCTGACTGTCTACCTATCTATCCACTTCCAAACGTTTAAACACCTTTCATCACGACAAACTCCCGATGAATGCAGAGTCACGCCAACAGTTTCGGGTGCCAGCAGGTCCCTGGAGGACTTGGCCAAGCCCATCCGTTCCCCTCTTTTCAACAGAAGCCTCTCTGTTTGCTGCCATCTTGAGAACTTCTATTTTCCACCCCACTCTGGTGTCTGCCTGTGAAAGTTTTAACATCACCTGAGTCTCATAGACATGAGAAGATGGGAAAATCCTTGGCGTGCCTGGCGTGTATAATATGACTGACATCTTTAACCCCTTTTAAAACCTGAAGACCCACATGGGATATGTAATCTGAGGTCAGAACTCTCTCTCCGTGTGTGTGTGTGTGTGTGTGTGTGTGTGTGTGTGTGTGTGTGACTGGTTAAACTTTTAAATTGATGGACATCGTACATCAGAGAGAAAGACAAAACCCCAAGAGGGAGAGCCGTGTTTGAAATTGTGTCTGGCGTGTGCTCACCATGTGTGTGCACGCTGGCAGGACGCCCCTGCATTTGCAGAGAAGATG
>NW_016108023.1:1350685-1351330 GCF_001604975.1 Cebus imitator
GTACCCATCTATGTATCTATCATGTATCTATCCATCACAATTATGTATGTATGTATGTACATATCTATCTGTCTGTCTATCTATCTATCTATCTATCTATCTATCTACCTACCTATCTGTCTATCTATCTATCTATCTATCTATCAATCATCTACCTACCTATGTGTCTATCTATCTATGTATCTATCTATCTATGTATCTATCTATCTGTGTGTCTATCTGTCTGTCTGTCTGTCTGTCTGTCTGTCTGTCTGTCCATCTGTCTATCCATCTATCACCATTATCTACGTACCCATCTATCTATCTATCATCTATCTATCCATCTATCACAATTATGTATGTATGTATGTAGGTATGTACGTATCTATCTATCTATCTATCTATCATCTGTCTATCATCTGTCTGTCTGTCTATCTATCTACCTACCTACCTACCTACCTACCTATGTGTCTAACTACCTACCTACCCATCTATCTATCTATCTTTCTATCTAACCATCTATCACCATTATGTATGTATGTATGTATGTATGTATGTACCTATGTATCTACCTATCTGTCTATCTATCTATCTATGTATCTCTAGCTATGATGAGACTCATGAACCAAGAGGAAGCTCTTCCCAACCCTCCCCCCACCGCCTTTT
>NW_016108023.1:1353470-1355664 GCF_001604975.1 Cebus imitator
ATCCCCATGTGGGAGACAGAATAATGGCCCCAAAGATGTCCACGTCCTGATCCCCATGTGGGAGACAGAATAAAGGCCCCAAAGATGTCCACATCCTAATCCCCATGTGGGACACAGAATAATGGACCCACAGATGCCCACAGGTGAGTCCCAAGGGCGTGTGCCTATGTAATCCTCTCTGCCAGGGGACTTTCAGTTGTGATTAAGAGCCTTTCAATGGGGAGAGAATCCCGGGTACTCTGGGTTGGCCCTAACTGTCATCACGAGGTGTGTTCAGCGCGGATCCAGGAGACAGGACAGCGGGGGCCGTGACGGATGGACGTGTTTGCTCTTCAAAGCAGGACTCACCACATCGGAAACCTTCACAGAAGCTCGCAGTTAGAAAAGCCCAGAAAACAACCTTCCCTCTGGACCCTCAGAAAGAAACGCGTCTCAGTGGCCGCCTTGATGTTATCCCCGTAAGACATCTCGCCTAAAACTGTACCGCGATATATTAGTGTTTTTTGTTCGCTTCTGTGTTTTTGAGATGGAGTCTCTCTCCGTCGCCCACGCTGGACTGCAGTGGTGTGATCTCAGGTCACCGCAAGCTCCACCTGTCCGGGTTCAAGCAATTCTCCGCCTCAGCCTCCCGAGTAGCTGGGATTACAGGCGCTCGCCACCACGCCAGGCTAATTTTTGTATTTATTTATGTATGTGTTTATTTTGAAGCACAGTATTGCTCCCATTTCCCAGGCTGGAGTCCAGTGGCGCGATCTTGGCTCGCTGCAATCTCTGCCTCCCGGGTTCAAGTGATTCCCCTGACTCAGCCTCCCTAGTAATTGGGATTACAGGTACCCGCCACCACGCCCAGCTAATTTTTTTTTTAATTTGAATTTTTACTAGAGACGGGGTTTCGCTATGTTGGCCAGGCTGGTCTCAAACCCCTGACCTCAGGTGATCCGCCCACCTCAGCCTCCCAGAGTGCTGGGATTACAGGCATGAGCCACCATGCCTGGCCCATTACTCTTTTCTAAGCTACTAAATTCAAAGCAGTTTTTGGAGCAGCAATAGAAGACTGAAATAGTCCCAGCGCTGTGGCTCACGCCCGTCATCCCAGCACTTTGGGAGGCTGAGGTGGGTGGATCACAAAGTCAGGAGTTCAAGACCAGCCTGGCCAACATGGTGAAACCCCGTCTCTGCTAAAAATACAGAAACTACCCGGGCGTAGTGACAGGTGCCTGTAGTCCCAGCTACTCGGGAGGCTGAGGCAGGAGAATCGCTTGAACCCAGGAAGCTGAGGTTGCAGTGAGCCGAGATCACACCACTGCACTCCAGCCTGGGCGACGGAGCGAGACTCTGTCTCAAAAAACAGACAAACAAAAAAACCTAAATAGTGTCCATTGGTTGATGGATGAGGATTGGGAAGATGGGGAAAGGAGTTTGCCGTCTTGGAAATGTGGGGGATGCTTGACTGACCTCTAAGCCACACAGCCTGTCCCTGAAAGGAGAGCTTCCTTCTCCCGGTACAGGGAAGGTCTTGTCTTCAGAAGAAAACCAACTCCCAAGAAGCCTCTGTGGATATGTTTGCCTATTCGAAGGTCAGGAGTTTGAGATTCCTCTGGTGTCTTTTATGCCAAGTACTTTATATTCCTGCCACCCCCGTGCCAGGCATGTCACCTGTTTTACTGTCAGCAGGCCATCAGTGCAGGTGGAATTTCAGCAAATATCAGCTCTGAACAGAACTCCACTGCATTCTTTGAAACCATCTTTTCCATGGAGGTCATGGGTTCGAGACCAGCCTGGCCAACGTGGTGAAACCCCGTCTCTACTAAAAATACAAAAATTAGCCGGGTGTGGGGGCTCATGCCTGTCATCCCAACACTTTGAGAGCCTAAAGTCAACAGTTCGAGGCCAGCCTGGGCAACATGCAGAAACCCCATCTCTACTAAAAATATAAAAGTTACCTTGGCAGGGTGGGACACACCTTTAATCCCAGCACTTTGGGAGGCTGAGGCAGGTGGATCACCTGAGGTCGGGAGTTTGAGACCAGCCTGGTCGACATGGTGAAACCCGTCTCTACTAAAAATACAAAATTAGCCGGGCGTGGTGGTGGGCGCCTGTAATCCCAGCTACTCGGGAGGCTGAGGCAGGAGAATCGCTTGAACCCGGGAGGTGGAGGTTGCAGTGAGCTGAGATTGCACCACTGCACTCCAGC
>NW_016108023.1:1355814-1362728 GCF_001604975.1 Cebus imitator
AAAAAAAAAAAAAAAAAAAAAAGGAGAAAAAAGAAAAAAGATACGGAGACTCTGAAAGCAAGAAACAGAAGCTGCAGATTCTCCCAGCAGAGGGAGTTCCTGGAACGCAGATGCCGACAATGCCTCTGAACCCAAATGCTTCCAATGTGTCTGAGTCCTAAGGCTTTGAGAGCTGCAGAGACCATGTTTTCTATATAAAAATTAAAAGAATAAGACACTTCTCCCATATCCAAGGCGCAAACCCCAGTGTCCCATCAACTTCCTACAGCTCTGAGAGTGATGCAAAATGTCAAAATGTACCAAAACCCAGTCAAAACCCCTGGTGTAATGGTGTAGACAAGAGATACACTTTAAGGCCCAGGCGGGCAGATCCCCTGGGGTCAGCAGTTCGAGACCAGCCTGGCCAACATGGTGAAACCCCGTCTGTACTAAAAATAAAATTAGCGGGGCGTGGGGGTGGGGGCCTGTCATCCTAGCTACTCGGGAGGCTGAGGCAGGAGAATCGCTTGAACACGGGAGGTGGAGGCTGCAGTGAACTGAGATTGCACCACTGCACTCCAGCCTGGGCGACAGAGCGAGATGGCATCTCAAAAAAACCAAAAAAAAAACAAAAAAACATTTATTGTTCAAACTCCATGCACTTGGTCATATTATAACTATTGCTACGGACCAGACTTTTGCGTCTCTAAAAACAGCCCTATTTATTTACAATTTGTATCTTACTCCTTCCTTTTCCTTGAAGCTGGAGACAGTCATTTCCATCTTGCTGTTTCTTCTTCATTTTCCAGTATCCCTTCTTACCCATCACCCAGGTCTCGTCTTCAGAGGAAAACTATCTTCCAAGAAGTCTCTGTGGATAAATTACCTAGGCAAAGAAGTAAACAAAACCGTGTATTATTATTAGTTTTAAGCAGCTTACAAAAGTGTCTTAGCATGTAGGAAATAAGGAGTGAAGAGAAAATCAAGGCCAAAGTAGAAAAAAAAAAGAGAAAGAAATAGAAAGAAAGAAAGAGGGAAGGAAAGAAAGAAAGAAAGGGGAAAAACTCCACCTCCCACATGGGAACGTGGTGAAGGAAGTCATAAAAGCTAAGTCATAAACCAGGAGGACTTTTATCAAGGCCTCCGATGAAATCTGAGAAGAAAATGTTATTAGACAGAAATGAAAATGGAAAATCATAGCAGATGCCCCCATCCTCGCACGCGGAAGAAATAAACGCAACATTGAAGCCAGGAAACAGCAAAACATCACTCAGATGCTTAAAGAGAAGAGACAGACAGAGAGAGAGAGAGAGAGAGAGAGAGACAGAGAGAGGAGGAAAAATATTTATTTTTATTACCTAATAAGCCAGGAAACAGAAAAACATCACCCAGATGCTTAGAAAGAAGAGAGACAGAGAGAGAGAGAGAGAGAGGAGGAAAAATGTTTATTTTTATTACCTAATATCCAACTTAGGTCTTAACAGCTGCAGCTGCCATCAGACCGTATGGTTTAAACCTCTTTCTTTTTCTTTTTCAGACGGAGTCTCGCTCCGTCCCCCGGGCCGGAGTGCGATGGCGCGATCTTGGCTCACTGCGGCCTCCAACTCCTGAGTTCCAGCGATCCTCCTGCCTCAGCCTCCCGAGTAGCTGGGAACACAGGCCCCCACCACCAAGCCCGGCTAATTTTATTTTTAGTGCAGACGGGGTTTCGCCATCTTGACCACGCTGGTCTCGAACTGCTGATCTCAACTGATCTGCCCACCTCGTCCCCCACAAAGTGCTGGGATGACAGGGGTGAGCCACGGTGCCCGGCCTTAAACCTCTTAAAAGACTGAAGTATTTGAACAGAATCAAGCAAATCAAAACAGCCGTTTTTGCCCAAATTCCGTTAAGCAGAATTCTTCCATCTGTTGACCGTTCAACGTGCATTTCCAAGGAATATTTTATGAGTGTGTTTTTGTTGCCGTTGTGTTTTCAGAAGGAATTTCGCTCTTGTCACCCAGGCTGGAGTGCAGCGGTGTGATCTCGGTTCACCGCAACCTCCGCCTCCCGGGTTCAAGCGATTCTCCTGCCTCAGGCTTCTGAGTAGCTGAGATTACAGGTGCCCACCACCATGCCTGGCTAATTTTTGTATTTTCAATAAAGAGAGACGGGGTTTCACCATGTTGGCCAGGATGGTCTCGATCTCTTGACCTCGTGATCCACCCGCCTCAGCCTCCCAAAATGCTGGGATGACAGGCATGAGCCACCGCGCCCGGACGATCAGGATGATTTCTAAGGCCATAGACACCCTGACTTTTCTTCCTGGGTCACCCAAATTGAGTCATCCGTTATGATTTTCATTATTCTTTTGCAGACGGAAACAGGTTTTCTGTGTCCTGTAACTCTCTCTAATGGGGGGAAACTTTAAGTTAACCTGATTGCCATATAGGTTACACTGAGACAAAGCATTGCATGGCGTTTTAATTAGAGCTCCGCCGCCTTCAGGCGTAAGTAGATTCCGCGGCTTCAGCACTTTCTCTGCAAAAACCCTATTTTTAGGGGAGTATAACTCGGCTGCTAAGATTCGCTTTAGGCTGAATCCCGGCGTGACATCTCAGCCTGGAAGCAAAAGACAAATTTGAAAGAAGAATCAACGTGGTAGAAGAACATAAAACTGGTCACTTAATCACAGTGAGTTTCAATGCATTTTCTTTTTTTCTTTTTTTCCCCCCCATTTATTTATTTTATTGCATTTTAGGTTTTGGGGTACATGTGAAGAACATGCAAGATGGTTGCATAGGTACACACGTGGCAGTGTGATTTGCTGCCTTCCTCCCCATCACCTACATCTGGCATCTCTCCCCTTGCTCTCTCTCCCCAGCTCCCCACCCCCCACCGTCCCTCCCCTATTTCCCCCCAACTGACCCCAGTGTGTGATGCTCCCCTCCCTGTGTCCATGTGTTCTCATTGTTCAACACCCGCCTATGAGTGAGAACATGCGGTGTTGGATCTTCTGCTCTTCTGTCAGTTTGCTGAGAATGATGGTTTCCAGGTTCATCCATGTCCCTACAAAGGACCCAAACTCCTCCTTTTTGATGGCTGCATAATATTCCATGGTGTATATGTGCCACATTTTCCCTGTCTAGTCTATTGTCGATGGGCATTTGGGTTGTGCCCAGGCTGGAGCGCAGTGGTGCGATCTCGGCTCACCGCAGCCTCCACCTCCCGGGTTCAAGCGATTCTCCTGCCTCAGCCTCCTGAGCATTTGGGATTACAGGCACCCAGCACCGCGCCCGGCTAGAGATGTGGTTCCACCATGTTGCTCAGGCTGGTCTCGAACTCGTGATCTTGAATCACAGTGATTTTCAATTTATTTTTTTGAAACAGAGTCTCACTCTGTTGCCCAGCCTGGAGTGCAGTGGTGCGATCTCAGCTCACCGCCACCTTCACCTCCCGGGTTCAAGCCATTCTCCTGCCTTGGCCTCCCGAGTACCTGAGATTACAGGCGTGAGCCACCACACCCACCTATTTTTTGTATTTTTAGTAGAGGCTGGTTTCACCATCTTGGCTAGGCTGACGTTGAACTCCTGACTTCAAGATCGACCCGCCTCAGCTTCCCAAAGTGCTGGGATCACAGGCGTGAGCCGTCATGTCCGGCCTGGTTTTGTTTTTTTTTGAGATGGAGTCTCGCTCTGTCACCCAGGCTGGGGTGCACTGGTGTGATCTCAGCTCACTACGACCTCCGCCTCCCGGGTTCAAGTGATTCTCCTGCCTCAGCCTCCCTAGTAGCTGGGATTGCAGGCACGCGCCACCACACCTGTAATTTTGTATTTTTGGTGGAGACGGGGTTTCTCCATGTTGGTCAGGCTGGTCTCGAACACCCGACCTCAGGTGATCCTCCTGTCTCGGTCTCTGAAACTGCTGAGATTACAGGTGCACACCACCCTTCCCTGCTAATGTTTGTATTTTTAGTATAGAGGGAGTTTCACCATGTTGGCCAGGCTGGCCTCGAACTCCCGACCTCAGGTGATCCACCTGCCTCAGCCTCCCAAAGTGCTGGGTTGACAAGCTAATGCTTGTATTTTTAGTAGAGACGGGGTTTCACCATGTTGGCCAGGCTGGTCTCGAACTCCTGACCTCAGGTGATCCACCTGCCTCAGCCTCCCAAAGTGCTGGGGTGACAGGTATCAGCCACTGCACCCGGCCACAGAGTTAAATTTTTTTCTATTGCTTCACCCCCAAGGCATTCCTCACTCTTTACCCAGGGAACACCTCGGAATGTTCCAGAGAAACGACGCAGGTGAATAGATCTGTATGCTGTCTGTCCCAAGCCTGCGTATCTGTAAGGCTGACACAGCGTTCGTGTATTCACGGACGGGGAGCTATGGAGAGGCACCTGTCAGCACGCTCAGACCTGGTACAAGCTCTTATGTGGCCAACAGCCACCTGGGGAAGTCACAGATCGGCACAAATAAACTCAAACTTGTTCAGCACGTTCCTGCCAGTCAACCGGGCAGTTGAGATCATTGGAAGGAGGAAAAAAAGCCAAAAAAAAAGAAAAAAGAAAAACGGTATGTACCATGCTTAAGAAACGCAGAGAAGCTCTGTTTATGCGAAGAATGAAGCTGCAATCACCATTATATCCACTCGGGAATCCAGAAATAAATCAATATGTGTACATTCAGGTCGGCTGGGGTGGCTCAGGCCTGGAAGTCTACCCCTTTGGGTGGGCGAGGCAGGACGATCACTTGAGGTCAGGAGTTCGAGACCAGCCTGGCCAACATGGAGAAACCCCATCTCTACTAAAAATACAAAAATTAGCCGGGTGTGGTGGCGGGCATCTCTCATCCCAGCTACTCGGGAGGCTGAGGCTGAATGAATAACACAAATAGTTTTTTTTTTAATGATATGAGTTAAAAATAGTCACAAACAGGGTGATTGCATGTAAGTGGCTGAGTTACCAGTAACAGGGAAGGTAAATGGGCGTAAACTAAAATACCTAGCAAGGACTGACCTGTGCAGGCTTCTATGTACAGAGACAAGCAGGGTGAGGCACTTAAAGCTTTTTGGTGAAAATCCTGGGAAAGAGCTGAGCCTATATTTACATCATACTATCAAAACAACAATACACTTTTCATGAAACCTTACAGAGACTCAGGAGAGCCTAGGAGTTTTCTGAAAATGAAATGACACGTTTTTCCAGAGCATCATCATAAAATTTGATGATTTTACATTATCGTATTTCTTTTTTTTTAAATTTATTTTTATTTTTATATTTTATTTTTTTACTGATCTTTTTCCCCATTTATTTGTTTTATTGCATTTTAGGTTTTGGGGTACATGGGAAGAACATGCAAAATTGTTTCATAGGTACACACGTGGCAGTGTGATTTGCTGCCTTTAGTGGTAAATACCTCATTAAGACATTATTTGAAAAATTATTGACAAGAAATACAAAGCCCTGGTCAGTACACATATTACTATATTACATATATTACAGTATGTAATTACAATAATTACATATATTACCATAGTGTCACCCATCTGGTCAGGGAAATATCACCATCTAGATATCTTAAATATCTTCTATCATCCAATATCCTAAACCACTTTCTTAAATTGTTCTATTCAAATGTTCTTTAGCTGTCTTGCCCCTATTCCTCTACCAACAGACCTTTTAAAAATTATAGTATCCAACATATATAAAAGAAAAATCTAATGTCATAAAAATCCCAAAAATGTAATGTCAGTAGTGTTGATGGTCTAAAGACTTCATGGAATAGCTTTCAACATTTATTGCCCAGATGTACTAAGAAGAGTTCTTAAATGTAATGAGAATTACATTTAATTCTGTAAACAGAATACCACTAAAAAATTTTTACTGGCATGAAATCGCTTGAACCCAGGAGGCGGAGATTGCGGTGAGCCGAGATCCCGCCACTGCACCGCAGCCTGGGCCGCAGACTGAGAAACTCCGTCTGAAATAATCATTAAGTCACATTCCATTAAATGATCTGGTTAGAACTCACATACCTCTGACACACTCCTTTCAATCGGGAAAGGTCTTCAAAGCGTCCCCGCTAACCATGAATCTTTTCCTCCTTCCCCGAAACCCCGCGTTCCTCTTTTCCTGTTCTGCGTGTCTGCAAAGTGATGACTTAGAACTGGCAAGTCTCTAAGCAAAACAAATTGAGGTACCGAATTTTATTTTATTATTACTATTTTTGAGACAGAGTCTTGCTCTGTCACCCAGGCTGGAGTGGAGTCGTGTGATCTCTGTTCACTGCAACCTCCACCTCCCAGGTTCAAACAATTCTCCTGCCTCAGTCTCCCGAGTAGCTGGGATGACAGGCACCTGCCACCACGCCCACCTAATTTTTGTATTTTTAGTAGAGACGGGGTTTCACCACGTTGGTCAGGCTGGACTTGAACTCCTGACCTCGTGAGCCACCCGCCTCGGCCTCCCAAAGCGCTGGGATGACAGGCATGAGCCACCGCGCCCTCTGGGTGGGGTGGTGGTGAGCAGGAGCTCGCAGGAGAATGTGAAGTCCATGTGGGTGCTCAGGTACCCAAAACCCCCACCGTGGTACAGATTCCCAGGGGCTAAGTCACCTAGAGTTGACTCACGCTCCTCATCTGCCTCTCAAAGTCTATTTGGGCACCATATTGATTCCCAGCAGTTGCCAAACTGCAATAACTGCCTGGCGAGGTGGCTCAAGCCTGTAATCCCAGCACTTTGGGAGGCCGAGGCGGGTGGATCACGAGGTCAAGAGATCGAGACCATCCTGGTCAACATGGTGAAACCCCGTCTCTACTAAAAAACTACAAAAAATTAGCTGGGCATGGTGGCGCGTGTCTGTAGTCCCAGCTACTCAGGAGGCTGAGGCAGGAGAATTGCCTGAACCCAGGAGGCGGAGGTTGCGGTGAGCCGAGATCGCGCCATTGCACTCCAG
>NW_016108023.1:1362877-1364639 GCF_001604975.1 Cebus imitator
CCATAACTGAGTGAGTTGTAATAAGGGAATTTTATCCTCTCCAGCTCCCGGGGACTCCGGCATCCCTGGGCTTGTGGGCGCATCACTGCAGCCTCTGCCTCCGTCCCCACGTGGCCTCCTCTGTGTCTCTGCGTTTTAAGTCTCTCTCTCCTTTCTCTCTCTCTCTCTGTCTCTTTTTTTTTTTTTAAAGATGGGGTTTCACCATAATGGCCAGGCTGGTCTTGAACTCCTGACCTCAGGTGATCCACCCACCTCGGCCTCACAAAGTGCTAGGATGACAGGCGTGAGCCACGGCGCCCAGGCTTCCCCTTTCTCTCTTAAACAGAGAAGAGTCTGTATTTAGGCTTCACCCTCAATCCGGGACAATCTCCTCTCAACACCTTTTCCAAATAACGTCCCGTTCACGGGTTCTGGGGATTAGGATGTGAACACCCCTTTTTGGGATCTCAGTTTAATCTACTCCAGATGTATCCCGTTCCCTCTGGAGGCTCAAGGGAAAGGTCACTGTGGCCTCTCACAGCTCGTGAGGGCTCCAGGTGTCCTGGGCTTGTGGCCCCATCACTGCAGCCTCTGCCTCCGTCCCCACGTGGCCTTCTCCTCTGTGTCTGTGTCTTCTGTCTCTTAGAAGGACACTTACGATTGCATTTTGCACGCAAGGACCGTCTAATTCAGGATGATGTCACCTCCAGGTTTACCTGAATCACGCCTGCATCTATCCTGTTTCCAAACGGATAGGTGCACAGTTCTGCAGACCTGAGGTTGGAGATCAAGGTCTCTCAGGGCTGTGCTCACACGAGAGGGTCCAGGGGAGGGTCCCTCCTGCCTCTCCAGCTCCTGGGGACTCCAGCATCCCTGGGCTTGTGGGCGCATCACTCCAGCCTCCACCTCCATTCAGAGGTTCTTGGGTTGGAACATGAACGTATCTTTTGGGGGGTACCATAGTTCAATCCACTTCAATTGCATCTAGGTCCCTCTGGAGGATCTAGGGGAGGCTCCTTCCTGCCTCTCCCAGTTCCCAGGGGCTCCAGCATCCCTGGGCTTGTGGCCCCATCACTTCAGCCTCCGCCTCCGTCTCCACTTAGCTTCTTTTCTGTGTGTCTGTGCCTCCGTGTATCCTGGTTCACTATAACCTCACCATAACCTAGTACATCTGCAAAAACCCCAGAGGAAGTTACATTCTGAGGTAGTGGCGGGTTGCGGGGGGCCGTCAGGACTTCCACATGTGTTTTCGGGGGGCGGATACAATTTAACGTCTAACAGGAACAGGGTGAAGAGTATGTTGAGAGTTTCCCTCGGCTGAAAGGTCCTTCCAATCCCGTGACAGGCACAGTGCTGGGCCTGGCGGAGGCCCACCCGCCTCGATCGGTGACCAGCTCTTTTGTGTTTTGAGATGGGGTCTCGCTCTGACCCCCAGGCTGGAGTGCAGTGGTGACATCACAGCTCACCGCAGCCTCCACCTCCCGGGCGCAGGGGAGCCTCCCACCTCAGCCTCCCAAGTAGCTGGGACTGCAGGCACGGACCACACTGAGGTAATCTTTCATGTTTTCTTTCTATCTGTTCTCCCTTCCTTCCCTCTGTCCCTCCCTCCCTTTCTTCTTCCTCTGCTGCTGCTGCTGCTGCTGCTGCTGCTTCTTCTTTCTTCTTCCTCTTCCTCTTGTTTTCCTTCCCTCCTTCCTTCCTTCCTTCCTTCCTTTCTTTCTTTCTTTCTTCTTTTTCTTTCTTTCTTTCTTTCTTTCTTTCTTTCTTTCTTTCTTTCTTTCTT
>NW_016108023.1:1365999-1367502 GCF_001604975.1 Cebus imitator
TCTTTCTTTTCTTTCTTTCTTTCTTTCTCCCTTCCTTCCTTCCTTTCTGTGTTTCTCTCTCTTTCTCTCTCTCTCTTTCTTTCTTTCTTTCTTTCTTCTTTCTTTCTTTTTCTTTCTTTCTTTCTTCTTTCTTTCTTTCTTCTTTCTTTCTTTCTTCTTTCTTTCTTTCCTTCCTTCCTTCCTTCCTTCCTTCCTTCCTTCCTTCCTTCCTTCCTTCCTTCCTTCCTTTCTTTCTTTCTTTCTTCTTTCTTCCTCTCTCTCTCTCTTTCTTACTCTCTCTCTCTTCCTTCCTTCCTGCCTCCCTTCATTCCTCTCTTTCTTTTTCTTTCTCTGCCTCTCTCCCTCCCTCCATCTTCCTTCCTTCCCTCTTCCTGCCTCTATCTCTCCCTCCCTCCCTCCCTCTCTATCTCTCTTTCTTTCTTGACGGAGTCTTGCTCTCTCGCCCAGAATAGACTGCCGTGGCACGATCTCTGCTCGCTGCAGCTGGGAGGACAGGCGCCCGCCACCACGCCTGGCTCATTTTTTGTATTTTTAGTAGGCATGGGGTTTGGGCATGCTGGCCAGGCTGGTCTCGAACTCCTGACCTCAAGTGATCCGCCTGCCTCAGCCTCCCAAAGCGTTAGGATTACAGGAGGGACCCACCACCCGTAACCAGCGACCATTTCTGGTTAGAAAATAGTATTACAGCATCTTCTCATTGGAGGAAACGGCGAAACACAAGTCATACGCTGCTAGACGTATGGGTTGTAGGTGAAAAGACAAGCAGTTTGCTGGCTCACGCCTGTCATCCCAGCACTTTGGGAGCCCAAGGCGGGTGGATCACCTGAGCTCAGGAGTTTGAGACCAGCCTGGCCAACATGGTGAAACCCCGTCCCTACTAAAAACACAAAATTAGCCGGGTGTGGTGGCAGGTGCCTGTCATTCCAGCAATTCAGGAGGCTGAGGCTGGAGAATGACTTGAACCCAGGAGGCGGAGGTTACAGTGAGCCGAGATCGTGCCACTGCACTCCAGCCTGGGCGACAGAGCGAGACTCTGTCTCAAAAAAGAAAAAAAAACACCAGACAGGGAGCCCAGAGGATGTGCCCGGAGGCGAGGCTCTGACTTTTGTGGATCACATGCTTCTGCTGATTTAAATGAATGTTTTCTCATCCAATCCCTCCACCCGATTCTACCCTGTGTGCTGTATTTGGATGCATGGTTACCCTAGAGATGGAGATATCCATTCATTTTCTCCTTAAAAATTTATTTATTTATTTTTATTATTATACTGTAACTTCTGCAGTCCATGTGCAGAGCGTGCAGGATTGCTACACGGGTACACACGTGTCGTGGTGGTTTGCTGCACCCATACCCAGTCATCTACATTAGGTATTTCTCCTAATGCTCTCCCTCCCCAATCCTCCCACCCGCTGCTCTCCCTCCCATAGCCCCCAACCCCCTGCTCTCCGTCCCTTAGTCTCTCACCCCCTGCTATCCGTCCCCAATCCCCCCACCCCCTGCTC
>NW_016108023.1:1369098-1371883 GCF_001604975.1 Cebus imitator
TGCTATCACTCCCCAGCCCCTCACCCCCCGTTATCCCTCCCCTAAGACCCATCAACACACAACATACCCCAGTGTGTGACGTTCCCCTCCCTGTGTCCCTGTATTCTCATTGTTCAACACCCGCCTATGAGTGAGAACATGCTGTGTTTGGTTTTCTGTTCTTGTGTCAGTTTGCTGAGAATGATGGTTTCCAGCTTCATCCATGTCCCTGACAAGGACATGAACCCATCCTTTTTCATGGCTGCATAGTATTCCATGGCACCTACGTGCCACATTTTCTTTATCGAGTCTATCATCCATGGGCATCTGGGTCGCTTCCAAGCCTTTGCTACTGTAAATGGTGCCGCAGTGAACATGTGTGTGCGTGTGTCTGTAGCCGAACAATTTATAATCCTTTACGTAGATACTGAGTAATGAGATTGCTCAAACGGAATTTCTATTTCTAGATCCTTGAGGAATCGCCACAGTGTCTTCCACAATGGCTGAACTAATTGACACTCCCCCTGACAGTGTGAAAGTGTTCCTATTTCTCCACATCCTCTCCAGCATTCACCGTTCCCCAATGGCCCAGCCTCACAGAAGCACGTCCTTCTAAATAGTACTGAATTTTTACTAAACATTGAGCTTGCGGTGTGGACCGTCTGTGGATGTGAGGCCTGTTGGCTTAAATCACATTTCAGGTGGGTGCAGTGGCTCACGCCCGTCACCCCAACACTGTGGAGGCCGAGGCGGGCGGATCCCGAGGTCAGGAGTTCGAGACCAGCCTGACCAACAAAGTGAAACACCGTCTCTACGAAAAATACAGAAATTAGGTGGGTGTGGTGGCGGGCGCCCGTCATGCCAGCTACTGGGGAGGCTGAGGCAAGAGGATCGCTTGAACCCAGGCGGTGGGGGTTGCAGTGAGCTGAGATCCCGCCACTGCAGTCCAGCCTGGGTGACAAGAGGGAAACTGAGTCAAAGAAGGAAGGAAGGGAGGGAAGGAAGGAGGGAGAGAGAAAGAAATAAGAAAGAAAAGAAATCACATTTCAAATACCCTTTCAATTATGTGGCTACTGCGCAGTTGAAATGGCTTTGGATTATATTTTGATTTCTGAACGGTCGCTCAGAGGCGTCTTCCGAGTGTGTGTGCTTTTAACACACCCTGTGTCTGCCTTTAAGCACAGAAGTAAAAGCAAGTTGCTATTTGTAAGCATGCAGGTTTTTTTTTTTTTTAAAAAATCAAACAACTCCCTTTTATTCATCCACAGCAGAAAGTAGAAATTATGAAGGAAATTTTAAAATATTGTAAACTACATAATAGTGAAACACAACATATCCAAGTTTGCAGAAGACAGCCAATGTCCTACTTAGAAGTTTATAGCTTTTTTTTTAATTTTTTTTTTAATTTTTGTTTTTATTGCATGTTAGGTTTTGGGGTACATGTGAAGAACATGCAGGATTGTTGCATAGGTGCACACGTGGCACTGTGATTTGCTGCCTTCCCCACCCCCCCCCACTGTCTGTTGGGGGGAAATGTTTTTTTTTTTTTTTTCCTAAGCCCATCTCTGCAGAGAGGAAGGACATTTTAGACCCAAAACTCACAAGTCCTTCCTTCGTTGCAAGGGGCTGTCTCCCACCCCAGGGGCTGGGTTCCAGGAAACAGCCAGTCAGCTTGTAAGGACCTCGCAGGGGTCCTTCTCTTTCTGCTGCTCTTCAGGGACCCCCCCCCGCCGAGTGTCATTCTGATTCTGATTCAAGCCACATAACAAAGACTCCGTCTGGGCCTTTATGGAAGGGGCAGCTGTCTGAGCTTCCTTGTCTCTGAGCTTCAGGGACCCCCCAACAGGACCTGGGGAAGCCGCCGCGCCGCAGGGGCAGGGTGGGGTGCGGTGGGGGCAGGAGGCCGCCGTGGGTGTGGAGGTAGCAGGTGCGTTCCGCCCGTGGCACCGTCCCGTGGCAGGTGCAGGTTCCCGCTTTTACAGTGTCCTCCTGAGAGAGGAAATAAAGGAAGGGGCCTCGGCAGACAAGGGACGGCAGGTTCCTCGTCACTCAGCCAGCGCGGGGCGTGCCCTGGGTGCTGTGCGTGCCTGTTTTCTCTGTCTCTCTCTGTCTCTCTGTCTCTGTCTCTCTCTGTGTCTCTGTCTCTGTCTCTCTCTGTGTCTCTGTCTCTGCCTCTCTGTCTCTGTCTCTCTCTGCCTCTCTGTCTGTCTCTGTCTCTCTCTGTCTCTGTCTCTGTCTCTCTGTCTCTCTGTCTCTCTCTCTATCTCTGTCTCTCCTCTGTGTCTCACTGTCTTCTGCCTGTCTCTGTGTGTCTCTCTATATATCGTTTCTCTCTCTGTCTCCGTCTGTGTCTGTCTCTGTCTCTCTCTGCTCTCTGTGTCACTCTCTGACTCTCTTCTGTCCTGTCTCTCTGTCTCTGTCTCTCTCTGTGTTTCTGTCTCTGCCTCTCTGTCTCTGTCTCTGTCTGTCTCTCTGTCTGTCTCTGTCTCTCTCTGTGTCTCTGTCTGTCTGTCTCTCTTTCTGTCTCTCTCTGTCTCTGTCTCTCTCTGTGTCTCTGTCTCTGTCTCTCTCTCTGTCTCTGCCTCTGTGTCTCTGTCTGTCTCTCTCTCTGTCTCTGTCTCTGTCTCTGTCTCTCTCTGTGTCGCTGTCTGTCTCTCTCTCTGTCTCTGTCTCTCTCTGTCTCTGTCTCTGTCTCTCTCTGTGTCTCTGTCTCTCTCTGTCTCTCTCTCTATCTCTGTCTCTCCTCTGTGTCTCACTCTCTTCTGCCTGTCTCTCTGTGTCTCTCTATATATCGTTTCTCTCTCTG
>NW_016108023.1:1372818-1377014 GCF_001604975.1 Cebus imitator
TCTCTCTCTCTGTCTCTGTCTCTCTGTGTCTCTCCCTCCCTCCCCTCATCCTCATCGTTAATTGCAGTCTCTTATCCTGTCTCTGTGTCTCTCCCTCTGTGTCTCCCTCTGTCTCTCCCTCTGTCTCTCTCTCTCTGTCTCTGTGTCCCTGTCCCTCCGTCCCTCCCTCCCTCCGACCTCCCGTTTAATCTCAGCCCTGATGCTCGGCGTGCAAACCGTAACACCCCGAACAGCTGTAGAAACACACGCCGGCCGGGCGCCCCGTGTCCTCCGTGGCCGCCGCGGCCTGAAGGAAATCCTTTGAAAATGTCATCGCAATTCACGAGGATAATTAACACGCGCCCTCGGGCTTTGATGACGCGGCGTCCACCCCGGCTCAGAGATAATGAGGCCTCACCAGGGGGGATGAATACGCGGCGGGCCCTGGAAGACGCGGGGACCTGGGTGGCTTCATCTAATTTTAATTTGTAACACAAGACAATAGGTAAGACCGTGTGTTTGTCACCGGGGCGGCCACTTGGTTCACACCAAACCCCAGTCACCGCGCTCTGCACACGGTCTCTGTGAAGCTTCATGGAGGTTTTCTCGTCTCCCCGCTCCTTCTCCGCTGTCTGTTACGGAGGACAAGCTCACACACACACAGACACACACACAGACACACAGACACGCACACACATAAACACAGACACACACACAGACACACAGACACACACACACATAAACACAGACATACACAGACACAAACACACACACGGACACAGACACAGACACAGACACACAGACACACACACACAGACACACAGACACACACTAGCGTGTGGGCACACAAACACACGGGCACACACACACACACCCCAGCAGGCATGCACACACACCTGTGTTTACACACTGACACACATACACACACTAGCATACCTCCACACAGATGCATATGTACACACACACAAGTGTGCAGGCACAGAAACACACGTGCTCACACACACACAAACAGGCATACACACACACCTGTGTTTACACACTAGCATGGCTACACACAGATGCATACACAAACACATTAGTATACAGGCACACAAACACAAACACACACGTGTGTTTACACACTGGCACGCATACACACACTAGCATGCCTGCACACAGATGCATACACAAACACACTAGTATGCAGGCACACAAACACGTGCTCACACACAACAGCAGGCACGTACACACACCTGTGTTTACACACTGGCACGCATACACACACTAGCATGCCTGCAAACAGACACATACATACACACATACCAGTGTGCAGGCACAGAAACACACGTGCTCACATGCACACCAGCAGGCATGCACACACACCTGTGTTTATACACATTAGCATGCATACACATGCTGGCATGCATGCACACAGATGCATACACACTAGTGTGCACACACACAAACACATGTGCTCACACACACAAGCACACACACACACACCTGTTTACATACACTAGCATCCCTGCACACAGACACATACACACACACTAGCTTGCAGGCACAGAAACACATGCGCTCACACACACACCAGCAGGCATGCACACACATCTGTGTTTACACACTCTAGCATGCCTGCACACAGATGCATACACACACTAGTGTGCAGGTACACACATTCTCACACACCAGCAGGCATGCACACACACCAGTGTTGACACACTAGCATGCCTGCACACAGGCTCATACATACACAGTAGTGTGCATACACAGAAACACAAGTACTCACACACTAGCATGCATGCACACACACACATTCATACACACCTGTTTACACACACTAGCATGCCTGCACACAGACACATATACACACACACTAGTGTGCAGGCACACAAACACAAGTGCTCACACACAAGCATCCATGCACACACACCTGTTTACACACACAAGCATGCATGCACACAGATGCATACATGCACATACACTAGCATGCACACACACGTGCTCACACACACTAGCATACATGCAGACACACGTGTGTTCACACACTAGCATGCACACACAGAGGTATACGTACACACGCACATTCAGTACCATGTATGCACACACCAGCATGCACAGACACCTGTGTTTACACACTAGCATGTGTGCACACAGATGCATAAACACACTAGCTTGAATGCACACAAACACATTTACACACATACACTGGCATGCACACACACAATCATGGACACACACACCTGTGTTCACAACACTAGCATGCACACCTGTGTTTACACACTGGCACACATACACACACTAGCATGCCTGCACACAGATGCATACACACACTAGTGTGCAGGTACACACATGCTCACACACCAGCAGGCATGCACACACCTGTGCAAAGAATTAATAATTAGCTGGGTGTGGGATGTGTGCACTTGTAGTCCCAGCTGCTCCGGAGGCCGAGGCAGGAGGATCCTTTGAGCCCCGGAGGTCGAAGCTGCAGTGAGCTATGACGGCACGCCATTGCACGCCAGCCGGGGCAGTGTAGCAAGACCCCATCCCTACAAATAAATGCATCCATAAATAGGAAAAACACACGCTTTGGAAGGAAATACTTGGTGCTTCTCCCTCCCTCACTCCCTCCCTTCCTTCTTCCTTCCTTTTCTTTTCCTTCCTTCCTTCCTTCCTTCCTTCCTTCCTTCCTTCCTTCCTTCCGTGTAGTGGCGTGATCTCATCTCACTGCAGCCTCCGCCTCCTGGGTTCAAGCGATCCTCCTGCCTCANTCCTTCCTTCCTTCCTTCCTTCCTTCCGTGTAGTGGCGTGATCTCATCTCACTGCAGCCTCCGCCTCCTGGGTTCAAGCGATCCTCCTGCCTCAGCCTCCCGAGTAGCTGGGAGGACAGGCGCCCACCACCACGCCCACCTAATTTTTGTATTTTTAGTAGAGATGGGGTTTCACCATGTTGGCCAGGCTGGCCTCGAACTCCTGACCTGAGGATATCCACCCGCCTCGGCCTCCCAAAGCGCTGGGATTGCAGGCGTGAGACACCACACCCAGCCATTCTTTTTTTCTTTTCTTTTCCTTTCTTTTTCTTTCTTTTTTTCTCTCTCTCTCCCTCCCTCCCTCCCTCCCTTCCTTCTTTTTTGGAGATGAATTTCTCTCTTTGATCCCCAGGCTGGAGTGCAATGGCGCGATCTCGGGTCACCGCAACCTCAGCCTCCCGGGTTCAAGGCATTCTCCTGCCTCAGCCTCCCGAGTAGCTGGGACCACAGGCACCTGCCACCACATCCTGCTAATTTTTGCATTATTAGTAGAAACAGGGTTTTACCATGTTGACCAGACTGGTCTCGAACTCCTGACCTGCTGTGGCAGTTTTATACATTGACACTTTTTTTTGGGAGGGGTGGGGAGATCGAGTCTCGCTCTGTCGTCCAGGCTGGAGTGCAATGGCGCAATCTCAACTCACTATAACCTCCGCCTCCTGGGTTCAAGCCATTCTCCTGCCTCAGCCTCCTGAGTAGCTGGGATTACAGGCACCTGCCACAACGCCCGGCTAATTTTTTCTGTTTTCAGTAGAGATGGGGTTTCACCATGTTGGCCAGGGTGGTCTCGAACTCCCGACCCTGTGATCCGCCCACCTCGGCCTCCCAAAGTGTTGGGATTACAGGCGTGGGCCACCGCGCCCGGCCATGCGTGTTTCAAACATGTGGGCACGTGACGTCTTTTCTGGACTGTAAACCCATGAGCTGAGACGCCCTCTGAAAGCCTGGATGCCCTTGCTGGCTCCAAAGCAATCCATAGGCAGACACAAGGGGATGAGTCTCCCACTCCGTCAGATGCACACGGACGCCGCCCGGACCTTCCGGAGGCTTGTGTGTTCATGGATTGAATCAAACGACAGATTTTTATGTTTCATTTTTATGTTTTTTTCTGGGACGGCAGCCTGAGAATTGTTTCCTTTCATTTTTTTTTTTAATTGCATTTTAGGTTTTGGGGTACATGTGACGAACATGCAAGATGGTTGCATAGGGACACACGTGGCAGTGTGGTTTGCTGCCTTCCTCCCCATCACCTACATCTGGCATTTCTCCCCTTGCTATCTCTCCCCAGCTCCCCACTCCCCTGCTGTCCCTCCCCTAATTTCCCCCAACTGACCCCAGTGTGTAGTGCTCCCCTCCCTGTGTCCATGTGTTCTCATTGTTCAACACCCGCCTATGAGTGAGAACATGCGGTGTTTGATCTTCTGC
>NW_016108023.1:1377674-1378795 GCF_001604975.1 Cebus imitator
CTCTGTCACCCAGGCTGGAGTGCAGTGGTGTGATCTCGGCTCACTGCAACCTCCACCTCCTGGGTTCAAGTGATTCTCCTGCCTCAGCCTCCTGAGTAGCTGGGACTACATGCACCTCACCACCGTGCCACGCTAATTTTTGTATTTTTGGTAGAGACGGGGGTCTCCCTATGTTGGCCAGGCTGGTCTCGAACTGCTGACCTCAGGTGATCCTCCCGCCTCAGCCTCCCACAGTGCTGGGGTGACCTCTGCGAAGCACCGTGCCAGGGCGGAGTGATCTTTTTCTAAACAACTCACGTACAACTCAGCTAATCTCTAGCCCTTCGCAATTGCAGGTCCCCAGATTCGTTGCCCTCCGCTTTGGACTTAAGTTACTTTCTCTGGAAAGACGCCCTAAGAAAACAGCTTCTCTAAAGTCATTCAGCTTTCAAAAAACGTCCTTGTCATTGAATCATGGCATTTGACTGGCTGGGCACAGTGACTCACGCCTGTAATCCCAGCACTTTGGGAGGCTGAGGTGGATGGATCAGCTGAAGCCAGGAGTTCGAGACCAGCCTGACCAAAAAGGAGAAACCCCGTCTCTACTATTAATACAAAAATTAGGCAGGTGTGGTGGCGGGCGCCTGTAATCCCAGCTACTCGGGAGGCTGAGGAAGGAGAATCCCTGAACCTGGAAGGTGGAGGTTGCAGTGAGCGGAGATTGCACCACTGCACTCCAGACTGGGCAACAGAGAGAGACTCCCTCTAAAAACACAAACATTAGGTGGACGTGGTAGCAGGTGCCTGTCATCCCAGCTACTCTGGAGGCTGAGGCAGGAGAATTGTTTGAACCCGGGAGGTGGTGGTTGTGGTGAGCTGAGATCGTGCCACTGCACTCCAGCTTGGGAAACAAAGCAAGAATCTGTCTCAAAAAAAAAAAAATGTCAGGAAAAGTGGCATCCCAGTGTCAGAGTTGAACCAGAGTGTCATCATCTTGAATAGGAGCTGGGTAAAATGAGACTGAGGCCTGCTTGGGATTTGAGGAGTTACTGACTTTAACCCAAACCAGCAGACATATAGTTACAGAGAAACATAGTAGTATGCAAATAGATACAGTTACAGAGAAATACACCAGTGTACAT
>NW_016108023.1:1382143-1384990 GCF_001604975.1 Cebus imitator
CACCAGTGTACATGTAGTTACAGAGAAATATACCAGTGTACATGTAGTTACAGAGAAATACATACAGCTCCATCCACACCAACTGAGCATCTCACACCATGGATCAGCTCCATCCACACCAGGTGAGCATCTCAGACCATGGATCAGCTCCATCCACACCAGTTGAGCATCTCAGACCATGGATCAGCTCCATCCACAGCAGATGAGCATCTCAGACCATGGATCAGCTCCATCCACAGCAGGTGAGCATCACAGACGAGGGATCAGCTCCATCCACAGCAGGTGAGTATCACAGACCATGGATCAGCTCCATCCACACCAGGTGAGCATCTCAGACCATGGATCAGCTCCATCCACACCAGGTGAGTATCACAGACCATGGATCAGCTCCATCCACACCAGGAGAACATCACAGACCATGGATCAGCTCCATCCACAACAGGTGAGCATCTCAGACCATGGATCAGCTCCATCCTCCTCTTCCTCCCTCTTCTCCAGCCCTCTGCCCACAACCTCCCTGAACCTAGGCCAGGGCCAGAGGTTACCAAGTTCCCATCCAGCCATGATCCTCTGCAGCCAGCCGCCTCCCGTCCAGCTGAGCTGAGCAGGCAGTGGCCTCAGAGCCAAGCTGTGAGTCTGGGGGGGGCTGAGGGTGGCTGGGGAAGGCCTGCCTCGGGAGACAGTGACCGCAGATGCCTGCTGCCCGGCTCACTCCCACACAGCGGCTGCCCAATTCCGGGCCTCCTACCAGCTGTTGGCTTCCATTAGGAGACAGAGATTATTCCTTCTGTTTCTGTGGCTTCTGCAGGAATGCAGGCAGACACCTTGCAATTTCGAATCCCCAACGACCAGTGTCACAGACAGATGAGGAAGCCGGGGTGGGGGCCGCATGCTCCTAGAGGTTCCAGAGGGCACAGCCCATGTGGGATTTTTTTTGGGGGGTGGCTGCAACTTCCATGAGCGTGAGCTGCCTGCCTCCACCCTAATTATTCACTCCCCTCTGCTTTTATTTATTTTTTCAGAGTTTCACTGTTGTCATCCAGGCTGGAGTGCAAGGGCGCCATCTTGGTTCACTACAACCTCCACCTTCCAGGTTCGAGTGATTCTCCTGCCTCAGCCTCCCGAGTAGGTGGGGTTACAGGCATGCACCACCACGCTCGGCTAATTTTGTATTTTTAGTAGACATGGGGTTTCCCCACGTTGGTCAGGTTGGTCTCGAACTCTGACCTCAGGTGATCCACCCACCTCGGCCTCCCAAAGTGCTGGAATTACGGGCATGAGCCACTGCGCTTGTGCCTGAACCTTCCCCTTTGGGTTTCTAATCTTCTTGCATGTATGTTTGAGCCTCACTCCTCTCTGTCTCTGTTTTGGGTCCTATTTTTTTCCCAGACAGTCTCATTCTGTCACCCAGGCTGGAGTGCAATGGCACCGTCACAGTTCACTGCAGCCTCGACCACCTGGGCTCAAGTGATCCCCCATCTCAGCTTCTTGAGTAGCCAGGACTACAAGCAGAACTGGCTAGTTTTTATTTTCTTGTAGACACAAGGTCTTGCTATGTTGCCCAGGCTAGTCTTGAACTCATGTGCCCAAGCAATTCACCCACCTTGGCTGCCCAAGTAGCTAGGATTACAGAAATACAGCATCATGCTCGGCTTTTTAATTTTTTTTGGACTGAGTCTCGCTCTGTCACCCAGGCTGGAGTGCAGTGGCACCATCTCAGCTCACTGCAGCCTCCGCCTCCTGGGTTCAAGTGATTCTCCTGCCTGTCTCCGGAGTAGCTGGGATCACAGGCACCTGCCACCACATCTGACTAATTTTTGTATTTTTAGTAGAGACAGCGTTTCACCGTGTTGGCCAGGCTGGTCTCAAACTCCTGATCTCAGGTGATCTGCCCACCTCGGCCTCTCAAAGTGCTGGGATTATAGTCATGACCCACCCCGCCTGGACTTTGCCCCCACATTTCTCCAGTGTATCCCTGAGTGTGGAAATATCTCAGCAGCACAAATACACCATTAACCATGTCCCCTCTGCTGAGTGAGGTGGGCATCAGATATCACATATATTATCAGATCCTTGTCTTCCATTTTAATGGCCTCCCATTATTTCTGCAGAGAAGGTGAAAGCTCGTCTTCAACACCCTTAATCAGAGGCATCTCCCCACAACCCCGGATGCCACCCGCCACACAGATGTCAAATCCTCGACAGACTGCAAATGTCCACGAGAGGCCTTCCTGGCACTGTTTATCACTCCATGCTGAATCAGAGTATCACATGTGGCCAACCCGTGAAGTTCCTGCCTGCAGCTGATGGAAATGCTAATAGGGCCGATGGCCTGAGATTGTCAGAGATTGATTTAGACAGTCAACTTCTTCTCCTTCTAATTCTTCTTCTCTTTATGGTAATGAAACCACATTTTCAGACTAGTGGGATCACCTGAAGTCAGGAGTTCGAGACCAGCCTAGGCGACAGGGTGAAACCCCATCTGTACTAAAATACAAGAATTAACTGGGCATGCTGATGGGAGCCTGAAATCCCAGCTACTCGGGAGGCTGAGGCAGGAGAATCGCTTGAACCCAGGAAGAGGGAGTTGCAGTGAGCTGAGATCGCACCACTGCACTCCAACCTGGGCGACAGAGGAAGATTTCGTCTAAAACACACACACACTCGCCACAAAAAATCAACAAACAACCAAAAACAAAAAACAAACAAAAAACCTAAACAAACCAGACAACTTCAAACTGAGACAGGAGAATAGCTTGAACCAGGGAGGCGGAAGTTGCAGTGAGCTGAGACCGTGCCACTGCACTCCAGCCTGGGCACAGGAATGAAACTCTGTCTCAAAAAAAA
>NW_016108023.1:1385171-1385945 GCF_001604975.1 Cebus imitator
AAATTTGGTGTCAACCCCAAATCCAAGAAACAAAACAAAACACCAGGGAACTTAAGAGAAGGCAAAATGATTACCTCTAAATATTTCTACCCTGTAGAAGAACTCTCGTTGGGAGGAGTCTCTGCAGACTTTCGGAATGAATCAGAGATTCACTCACACACAAACACACACTCTCTCCCGGGGCGGCTGCCCACACCCTCACCACCCCCAGGCCTGTGTAGTCAGCCTGTACCAGGCGGTGCTGCTGCGATGCCAGACTCAAAGCTTCTTGACGAATGCTGTTGGTGAGCTTAATTTATTACTGTAATTATTGTGATAATTTAGAGGAGATAAATTGAAATCTATTAGAATTTAATGTAAAAAGCCGTAATTAGTTTGCCTGAGAGAGGAAGAAGGAGACATCCCGGACCACGGAAAATCCATTAAGCCAATTACGACGTGAGCGTGGCAGAGAGAACCAGGCCCTCTGCCTGCTTCTACCCTGTGCACACAAATTCATCTGTCTCCCCCTTCATTAATTTAATAAACACATCAAGGCAGAAAGATGGAAGAATTCCTTAATCATCATAATGAATGTGGGTGTTCAGCATTGGCTGTTGGGGATGCATTGTGGGAGGGGGGAGCTCGGAAGAGGGGGGAAAAAACGCATTACTTTTGAGCAATTAGCATGCACATGATAAAACGGCAGCAGAGTGTCAGTACACACAGCAGCAAAGTGTCTCTCTGTACATGCCGTGAGTACACACAACAGCAAAGTGTCTCTGTGCCCATGCC
>NW_016108023.1:1387638-1394632 GCF_001604975.1 Cebus imitator
ACACAACAGCAAAGTGTCTCTGCACATGCCGTCATTATACACAAGAGCAAAGTGTCTCTCTGCACATGCCGTCATTATACACAACAGCAAAGTGTCTCTCTGCACATGCCGTCATTACACACAACAGCAAAGTGTCTCTGCACATGCCATCAGTACACACAACAGCAAAGTGTCTCTCTGCACATGCCATCAGTACACACAACAGCAAAGTGTCTCTCTGCACATGACATCAGTACACACAACAGCAAAGTGTCTCTCTGCACATGCCATCAGTACACACAACAGCAAAGTGTCTCTCTGCACATGCCATCATTATACACAACAGCAAAGTGTCTCTGCACATGCCGTCAATATACACAACAGCAAAGTGTCTCTGCACATGCCGTCAGTACACACAACAGCAAAGTGTTTCTGCGCATGCCGTCAGTATACACAACAGCAAAGTGTCTCTCTGCACATTCCGTCAGTACACACAACAGCAAAGCGTCTCTGTGCACATGCCGTCAGTACACACAACAGCAAAGTGTCTCTCTGCACGTGTTGTCAGTACACACAACAGCAAAGTGTCTCTGAACATGTCATCAGTATACACAACAGCAAAGTGTCTCTCTGCACATGCCGTCAGTACGCACAACAGCAAAGTGTCTCTCTGCACGTGTTGTCAGTACACACAGCAGCAAAGTGTCACTCTGCACATGCCATCAGTACACACAACATCCAAGTGTCTCTCTGCACATTCCGTCAGTACACACAAGAGCAAAGTGTCTCTGTGCACATGCCATTATACACAACAGCAAAGTGTCCCTGCCCACACCATCAGTACACACAACAGCAAAGTTTGTATCACGGCACATGCTGTCATTATATACTGCAAAAAAACAGAAAAAGACAAAAAACAAGAAAATATGTGTGTGTGCATGCCTGTGTGTGTGTGTGAGAGAGAGAGAGACAGTGTGTGTACGGGACCTGTGTGCTCAGGACCGTCCCGTGAAACATGAGAAAGCGCCTTGCTGATCACACCCCCTCATGCTTCCCCAGCAATTCCCAGCGGTGCAGAAATCAGAACCTGCCCTGTTGCAATTAAAAATATATATATTTAAAGAAGCCGGTAAGTGCTGGGACCTATTTACTGTCAAATTAATTCAGTCTCTCTGCGGATGCCATCTGTATCAGCGGCGCGGGAGGCTGCATCGGATTTAGGATGCGTGAGAAGAACAGAGCCCGCTCTTTTGTTTGATGGCTCTGATCATGTGTACAAACTAACCCACTGCAACACACATATCATAGATTTTCTCATAATTACCTGACCTGTTACAGCGTGTCAGTCTTCCGTCAGACACGCTGGTTTTATGTCAGAGGCTGTATGGGCATTTTGCGCTTTGATCATGCGGTATTCTGCAAATGTCAGCCTTCCTGTGTTTTAATTGACTCTGGGGTAGCATTAGAAAAAAAAAAAAAAAAAGAAAGGCCCCTTCTATTCTGATTGCTGCTGGCTGACAAGGCTGACAAGCTGGCATTTGTGAACGCTGGGTCCGCTGTGGCTGTCGGGGACCCCCGCGTTCTCCCCTCCACGCCTCTCCGAGGGGTACAAGAAAACGATGTGAAAATAGTGGTTCAGGTAGCACCTCTCTGCGGAACCCACCTCTCCCTGCTCCCCGCCACCCTACACGTCAAAATGCCACCCGGGTGCTGTCCCCTTTGGATCCCTGGACGGTGTCGGGGTGAAGGCAGGGTCCCCGATCAAAGCCAGCATGCGTGTGCATCAACACAGGGTCACTGGTCCCCAAGGTAGGCTCCACCAACCAGAGACAGGTCTGTCTATTTAGATGGAAGCCCTCATGTCTCCGTCCTGCAGTAATTTTTTTTTCTTTAATTAAAAAAAAAAAAAATTCTCCTGCTTGAAAATGCGGGCTGACAACCGATCGGAAATATTTCCATGCAGAGGTCGATTTATTTTGTCTTCAGTTAGCAGATGCACACGATGTCTGTGGTGGCACCTGCTGGCCCACCGCACTGTCACGGTGTCACCCAGCGCTCCCTGCCTCGTTAACCCAGCGTGACTGGGGAAAAGCTGTCTTCATCACGCGGCCCCTGATAGACAAGCCCCCATCTCCCCCCTCCAGCCGCTAACGGCCCCCCCAGACGCCCCCCTGCCATTCCAACACGTATCTTCAGCTCAAAATACGTCTGTTGATCGTGTCATGCTGGAAGGCACGTATACTTCGTAGCCGGTAAACGCCGATTACCCTGATGGGTGGACGTCTGTGAAGAAACGCAGAAGTGAATGCAGTGGAATCTGTGGATGGGTGTCCAATCAAGGCAGGGAGACGATTGAGGGGGGCCTACAATGGGACGAAAGATTCCCTAGACGCCCCCAGACATGGGACATGGGTGAAAATCACGAGGCGGAGAACGGACGTGGGAAGGAGGCGGGTTGACGTTGCTTCTGGAAACTTAGTGTGTT
This sequence comes from Cebus imitator, assembly GCF_001604975.1. Classification (NCBI taxonomy): domain Eukaryota; kingdom Metazoa; phylum Chordata; class Mammalia; order Primates; family Cebidae; genus Cebus; species Cebus imitator. The sequence goes on from NW_016108023.1 coordinate 1,390,103, forward strand.
CGTCGGGTGGGGATCCCATGACAAAACGTTGATGCTGGGGGTGCAATGTCACACCTGTCATCCCAGAACGTTGGGAGGCCGAGGCGGGCGGATCACGAGGTCAGGAGTTCGAGACCAGCCTGGCCAACATAGCGAAACCCCGTCTCTACTAAAAATACAACCTCCAGGGTTCAAGTGATCCTCTTGCCTCAGCCTCCTCAGTAGCTGGGATTATAGGTGAAAGCCTGTTTCTCCTAAAAAAAAAATAGAAAAATTAGCTGGGTACAGCGGTGGGCACCTGGAATCACAGCTACTCGGGAGGCTGAGGCAGGAGAATCGCTTGAACCCGGGAGGTGGAGGTTGCAGTGAGCTGCGATCACACCGCTGCGCTCCAGCCTGGAGACAGAGGCTCTGTCTCAATAATAAGAATAAAAACGGTGTTTTAGGGGTTCCCAAGAGTGTTTCATGGATTGGCAGAGATTTTACTCACTCATGAGCACCCCCCACCCCTCCCCGAGCGTCCTCTGCGGCTGCCAGGAGCAGCCTGTTGAAAGCAGGTCCTAGGAGGCCCGGCCTGTCGACATGGACTTCAGTTTTCCACGAAGGGCCTGAGCCATAAGGAGCTTTTCTTTCAACACAGGAATCCCACGGAAGGAGCTGAGAGGCTCGGTGGCTCACGCCTGTCACCCCAGCACGTCGGGAGGCCGAGGCGGGCGGATCACCGGAGGTCGGGAGTTCGAGGCCAGCCTGGCCAACGTGGGGAAACCCCGTCCCTACTAAAAATACAAAAATTAGCCAGGTGTGGTGGCGGGTACCTGTCACCCCAGCTACTCAGGAGGCTGAGGCAGGAGAATTGCCTGAACCCAGGAGGCGGAGGCTGCGGTGAGCCGAGATCGCGCCATTGCACTCCAGCCTGGGTAACAAGAGCGAAACTCCGTCTCAAAAAAAAAAAAAAATACAAAAATAAGCTGGGTGTCAAGGTGGGCACCTGTCATCCCAGCTACTCAGGAGGCTGAGGCAGGAGAATCCCTTGAACCCGGGAGGCGGAGGTCGCAGTGAGCCGAGATCACGCCGCTGCGCTCCAGCCTGGGCGACAAGAGCGAAACTCTGTCTCAACAACAACAGAAAAAAGTATTTATTTCCTGTAGTTTTGGACACTGGAAATTTTACCTTCTATGTGTCAGCAGACTCAGTTACTGCTGAGGATTCTCTTCCTGGTTTTCTCTCACACTGTGCCTTTATCTGGCAGAGGGAGACGGAACCCCGGGGCGTCTCCTCTGCGTATAAAGACACTCATCCTAATAAGATTCAATCTAATTCTAAACACCTTCCAAAGCTTCCACGTCCAAAGACCACCCGACTGCACATGAGGGATCCAAGCTGTGGATTTTGGTGGCATTTTTTTTTTTTTCTTGAGACCAAGTTTCGCTCCGTCCCCCAGGCTGGAGTGCAGTGGTGTGATATTGCCTCACTGTGACCTTCGCCTCCTGGGTTCAAGCAAATTCTCCTACCTCAGCCTCCCAAGTAGCTGGGATTACAGGCATGCACCACCACACCCAGCTATTTTTTTTTATATATTTTTAGTGGAGATGGGGTTTCCCCATGTTGGCCAGGCTGGTCTCGAACTCCTGACCCTGTGATCTGCCCACCTCGGCCTCCCAAAGTGCTGGGATGACAGGCGTGAGCCACCATGCGTGGCTTAGACCAACTTCTTTATTTTTTATTTTTATTTTATTTTGAGACCAAGTTTCGCTCTGTCCCCCAGGCTGGAGTGCAGTGGTGTGATATTGCCTCACTGTGACCTTCGCCTCCTGGGTTCAAGCAAATTCTCCTACCTCAGCCTCCCAAGTAGCTGGGATTACAGGCATGCACCACCACACCCAGCTATTATTTTTTTTTTGTATTTTTAGTGGAGATGGGGTTTCCCCATGTTGGCCAGGCTGGTCTCGAACTCCTGACCCTGTGATCTGCCCACCTCGGCCTCCCAAAGTGCTGGGATGACAGGCGTGAGCCACCATGCGTGGCTTAGACCAACTTCTTTATTTTTTATTTTTATTTTATTTTGAGACCAAGTTTCGCTCTGTCCCCCAGGCTGGAGTGCAGTGGTGTGATATTGCCTCACTGCGACCTCCGCCTCCTGGGTTCAAGCAAATTCTCCTACCTCAGCCTCCCAAGTAGCTGGGATTACAGGGATGCACCACCCCACCCAGCAATTTTTTTTTTATTTTTATTTTTAGTGGAGATGGGGTTTCACCATGTTGGCCAGGCTGGTCTCGAACTCCTGACCCTGTGATCTGCCCACCTCGGCCTCCCAAAGTCCTGGGATTGCCGGCCTGAGCCACTGTGCCTGGCTTCTTTTATTATTCAATATTATTAATATTCATCCACGATAAGTTATAGGAAGACTACTCAGGTTTGACAAGGCTCTTTGAGGATCTGATGAAGGCTTCGGATTTGCTCAACCTTAAAATCCTACGAAATTGCTCAACCCTAAAAAGTGTGTACAGTTTAAAACATTTCTATACGCAAATTTAGGGACTCTGAATTCTTCACAATGCCACACTTGGATCTGATAGTTAGAAGTTTGCATTAAAAGAACTTTGTGGTAGACACGGTAATGAACCCTAGAGAGGTCCTAATTCCTGTGTGGGAGATGGAATAATGGCCCCAAGGATGTCCCCATGTGGTAGGCAAAATAATGGCCCCCAAATGTCCACCTTCTGATCCCATGTGAGAGACAGGATAATGGCCCCAAAGATGTCCACGTCCTAATCCCCATATGGGAGACAGAATAAAGGCCCCAAAGATGTCCTCATCCTAATCCCCATGTGGGAGACAGAATAAAGGCCCCAAAGATGTCCACATCCTGATCCTCATGTGGGAGACAGAATAATGGCCCTAAAGATGTCCACGTCCTAATCCCATGTGGGAGACGGAATAATGACCCCAATGATGTCCACATCCTAATCCCATGTGGGAGACAGCATAATGGCCCCAAAGATGTCCACGTCCTAATCCCCATGTGGGAGACAGAATAATGACCCCAAAGATATCCACATCCTAATCCCCATGTGGGATACAGAGCAATGGCCCCAAAGATGTCCACGTCCTAATCCCATGTGGGAGACAGAATAATGGCCCCAAAGATGTCCACGTCCTAATCCCCATGTGGGAGACAGAATAATGGCCCGAAAGATGTCCACGTCCTAATCCCCATGTGGGAGATGGAATAAGGGCCCCCAAGATGTCCACATCCTAATCCCATGTGGGAGACAGAATAATGACCCTAAAGATGCCCACATCCTAATCGTCATGTGGAGACAGAATAATGGCCCCAAAGATGTCCACATCCTAATCCCATGTGGGAGACAGAGTAATGGCCCAAAAGATGTCCACATCCTAATCCCCATGTGGGAGACAGAATAATGGCCCGAAAGATGTCCACGTCCTAATCAACTTGTGGTAAGACAGAATAATTATTCCAAAGAATATTTACAATCTAATTCCTATAACCTTTGAGTATATGACCTTACATGGCAAAGGGACTTTGCAGATGTGATTAAATAAGAAGCTCTGAGATAATCCTGAATCACGTAGATGAGCCCCAGGTAATCCGTCCCAAAGGTCCCCGTAAGGGGAGAGGCAGGTTGCCCGTAGTCAGAAACAGAGATGTCTCTGAAGAGTAAAGGAAAAAGTCTGACTTGGAAAAAGAAGATGCTTTGCAGTTGGCTTTACAGATGGAATAAGCAATCCCATTACTGGGAACATACCCAAAGGATTATAAATCGTTCTACTATAAAGACGCATGCACACGTATGTTCACTACAGCACTGTTTACAGTAGCAAAGACCTGGAAACCAATCCAATTGCCCATTGATGATCGACTCGATAAAGAAAATGTGTCACATGGACACCATGGAATACTATGCAGCCGTCAAAAAGGATGAGTTCATGTCCTTTGCAGGGACGTGGATGAAGCAGGCTGTGACTTCATCTCCAAGCTCTTTATTGCAACCCACCTGTCCTCCACTTTCCTTGATGGCCCCTGAAAGTTCCAGTCACCCACATGCCTTGAGGCCTCTGACATGTCTATGCTGCACCCCCTGGGTGCACCGTCACCCCAGGTTCATGGCTCAGTCCTTTCCCCGGCTTCAAGTCTTTCTTCAAATTCACCTTTGCTACGAAAGTCTGTCCTGATCACCCCAACACTGTTCATCTTCCCCGTCTTTTATTTATTTTGTGTCTACACCACATTACTTTCTAACTTAGAATTGGTTCCTTACTCACTTCTGTAAAACCCAGCTATGACATCAGCTCTACAATCCATCAAGGATTGCTGATGCCTTCATGGATGCACCCAAGCTCCTAGATCAATGCTTGGTACTTGGGACGTGATCAATGCATTTTATTTTTGCAATAGAGATTTTGTAAACCGAGCCGTGTCACCCGTGCTACAGGAGTGTTGATTGGTTCATGAACACTTCCAGGTTTATGTAGAGCCATGCTTGGTCTATTGAACGTGTTCCGTCAATTATTCAGCTATCCATAGAT
>NW_016108023.1:1395107-1396385 GCF_001604975.1 Cebus imitator
GATTGCTGATGCCTTCATGGATGTACCCAAGCTCCTAGATCAATGCTTGGTACGTGGGACATGATCAATGCATTTTATTTTTGCAATAGAGATTTTGTAAACTGAGCTGTGTCACCCATGCTACGGGAGTGTTGATTGGCTCATGATTTCTTCAGCACCGTGGCTCACAATCCCACTATTCCAGCTCCGTGGGTCACAACCATACAACTGTTAGCTCCCTAGCTCCCGACCCCACAAATTCAACCATCTGTGTCACAGAGTGCTGTGAATCTCAGCCTGGACTTTCGAGATCTTTGGGTCTCAGCCCCATGGGTCCCCTTTTCAGCAGATCACGTAACGTTACCTACTGGTTGATGTAAAGCAGAAATCCAGACCCTGTTCGTCTCAAAGGGACATAGGACATTCCCCAAAGGGTTTCCTCCAGAGGTCCCAAGAAGCCCATCACAAGGTCCCAACTCCTCTAAGCTTTACGAACCTGGAGGACTGGGCGCACGGAGCTGTCTTCCCGCCAACGTTACCCGGTAACACCCCGCGGGTTTTACACGCTCACAGCTCCCCGAGAGCACCCCGAGGTCTCCCGTGTGACCTGCAGGCAAAATTCAAATTATATCAAAACAACCCTGAGTTTGATGCATACTTTTGAAAACAAAGTAAACCACCATTTAAAAACACAACAAAAAAAGCAGCAGATAAAAAAAAAAATGTGTAGTGGAAAAGGACAAACACGTGTCTCAGGAAGGATGTGGGACTCTTAAAAAACCCCAGTCGCACTCATTAAAAAACACGGGAAATGCAGTTCCCGAGTGTTTTGTGGCGGGATGGAAGCAGAATTGCCAGAGACAGAAACAATTCCTCCAGCAAGACGATGGCGTTCCTTGCTAGACGCTCAAGAGCGTAAATCCAGGGACGGAGAGAAATGAGGATGGAAGGAACATAAAATGCTTTTATTGTGGAGGGAATGTATAATGAACACAGTATAGTTTAAATAATAAGCATGAGACAGGTACCAGTTAACTGAACGTGAAAACCATCTGAGAGACATACAGAGACTAGGGAATTTAAGTAATCCCCTCCCTGCTGAGGCTGGAAGCTGATCTACCATTCTAAGCTACATTGTAAACTTTATTTAGAAAAAAAAAGCCGGGCGCGGTGGCTCACGCCTGTCATCCCAGCACTTTGGGAGGCCGAGGTGGGCGGATCATGAGATCAAGAGATCAAGACCATCCTGGTCAACATGGTGAAACCCCGTCTCTACTAAAAATACAAAACATTAGCTGG
>NW_016108023.1:1398335-1401232 GCF_001604975.1 Cebus imitator
AGCACTTTGAGAGGCTGAGGCGGGAGGGTCGCTTGAGCCCAGCCGGGGCAATACAGCAAGACCCCATCTCCACAAACAATCAAAAAAAAAAAAAATTGGCCGGGCATGGGCAGGTCTTAAGAAAAAACGATATGAGATCCGCTTGGATTACGAGAAATAAGCTTGCCCTGTTATGGTTTAATTTTCAGACAGAGTCTCATTCCTGGCAACCAGGCTGGAGGGCAGTGGTGCCATGTCGGCTCACGGCAACCTCTGCCTCCCGGGTTCAAGCGATTCTCCCGCCTCAACCTCCTGCATAGCTGGGATCACAGGCACGCACCACCAAACCCAGGCAATTTTTATGTTTTTAGTAGAGACGGGGTTTCGGCAAGTCCGTCGGGCTGCTCTTGAACTCCTGACCTCGTGATCCCCCCTACCTGGGCCTCCCCCAAAATGCTGGGATGATGGGCGTGAGCCACCGCGCCCGGCCCTTTTAAATTTTTTATCTTTTCAGGAGAGACGGGATGTGAGCACGTTGGCCAGGCTGGTCTCGAACTCCTGACCTCAAGAGATCCACCCACCTCGGCCTCCCGAAGTGCCGGGATGACAGACCGGAGCCCGCGCACCCGGTCCAGAGAGAAGATTCCTCTTCTAACGCCTCATTCTGGCTGAAAGGGAGACAGAAGAAAAAGGAGAGAACTCCGCTGGAAGCGCTTTTGGCCTCAGAGGTCCCCTGCCTACGCCTCCTCCTCCCTAACCATCATCCCCGCAGGCGTGGGGTGTGAGATCTCCTTCCTCTTCCCTCTGCCAGGCAAGGCCTTCGCTTTCCCGTCCGATTGATCCGTGCCCTCCAGAGTGGCGTGTCTGACCCAGCAGGAAACTTCCCCAAAGCCTGAGTGGTAAAGACGCCTTTCAAAGCCTGCCCCCCTGATCTGCGCCCACATCAATAATCTCTTTGTGACACACACACACACACACACACACACACACACACAGACCGTTTGTGTGAAAGGCTTTATTTCATTCACAAGAGGCCCCGGGCTGCCAGAAACGCCTCCGGATTGACGGCACAAAAGAAAAGAGGCTGCTTTCTTCCACCTGAAAGGCCTTTAAGTTGCTGAGCAGGGAAATCCTACAATGGCACCTGAGGTCCTGAACCCCTGGCATGCCATCACCTCCAGGCAGGTAACCCGTCCCGCCCTGCGAAAAGGCATTCTCAGGAATAGTTTTGTAACCTCGCCAAGGTGCTAAATGCCGGTGAGTTTTTCAGGAAAATAAAAAGGTCTGGCACCGTGGCTGACGCCTGTCATCCCAGCACTTTGGGAGGCCGAGGCGGGTGGATCACGAGGTCAGGAGATCGAGACCAGCCTGGCCAACGTGGTGAAATCCCATCTCTGCTAAAAATACAAAAATTAGCCGGGCGTGGTGGCGGGTGACTGTCATCCCAGCTACCCGGGAGACTGAGGCAGGAGAATGGCTTGAACCCCGGAGGCTGACGTTGTAGTGAGCCGAGATCACACCTCTGCACTCCAGCGTGGGTCACAGAGAAAGACTCTGTCTCATACCTCCCCGCCACAAAACCCAAAAAAACGAAACAAGGACAAGCCTGGGAGGGTTCTTGGCGTCACCCAGGAAAAAATTCAAAGGTGAGCCCGTAGTCTTAGATGGCAGTGTTTTTTTCTTTCTGTTTTTTTTTTTTAAGATGGAGTCTCCCTCTGTCACCAGGCTGGAGGGCAGTGGTGCCATCTTGGCTCACGGCAACCTCCGCCACCTGGGTTCAAGCCATTCTCCTGCCTCAGCCTCCTGCGTAGCTGGGACTACAGGCGCCCACCACCACGCCAGGCTAGTCTTGGTGTTTTTAGTAGAGACTGCTTTGTACCATATTGGCCAGGCTGGCCTTGAACCCCTGACCTCAGGTGATCCACCCGCCTCGGCCTCCCAAAGTGCTGGAATTATAGGTGTGAGCCACTGCGCCTAGTCAATTTTTTTGTATTTTAAATAGAATTGGGGTTTCACTATGTTGCTCAGGCTGGTCTCGAACCCCTGACCTCCTGATCTGCCCACCTGGGTCTCCCAGTCCTGGGATTACAGTTGTGACCAACTGAGCCTGGTCAATTATTTTGTATTTTAAGTAGAGTTGGGGTTTCACTATGTTGGCCAGGCTGGTCTTGAACCCCTGACCTCCTGATCCGCCCACCTCGGCCTCCCAAAGCGCTGGGACGACGGGTGTGACCCACTGAGCCCGGCCAATTATTTTGTATTTTAAGTAGAGTTGGGGTTTCGCTATGTTGGCCAGGCTGGTCTCGAACCCCTGACTTCAGGTGACCCACCCAGACGGCAGCGTTCATTGGAGACTCCACACACAGCATAGCCAAGGAGAGCAGAGCAGCAGCTCAGCCGCAATGCCGCGGTCACGTTTATACTCGCTGCTAATTACATGCAAATGAAGGGGCGGGTTATGCAGCAATTAGTAGGAAAACGGCGGCAACCGCCAGCTCGTTGCCATAGAAAGCAGTAGTGCTTCCGGGTTGTTGCCATGGAAGGGAGGGTAACGCCTGGTGGTGGCTGTGGAAAGGGGCAGGACTTCCGGGTCGTTGCCCTGAAAAGGGCTGGTACTTCCGGAGTGTTGCTATGGAAGGGAGGGTACCGCGGAGTCGTTGCTATGGAAAGGGGCAGTACTTCCGGGTCGTTGCCATAAAAGGGGCGGTACTTCCGCTGTGTTACCATGGCAACGATAAACGGACGGGCACCCTGGTGGGTGTGCGTTCTGGGCAGGGCCTTTCACCTCAGCTCTATGGTAGTTAGTCCTCAGTTGGGTCCAGGGTTCAAGTCCGGCCTCCAGAGTCAATTCCCGCCTTCCACATCACCTCCAAAGAGAAGAGCCTACAATTCAGTTTGTCTTTTTTTTTTTTTTTTTT
>NW_016108024.1:0-1485 GCF_001604975.1 Cebus imitator
CCCTTGGAATGTCTGAAACCTTTTCATCCCCATCCCCGCCCCTCACCCCCACTCCCAAGGTGGTTTTTCGGGTATAAAAAATCGTGGCACCCTCCTTTTGGCACCACAGGTTGGAGAGACGTGAGTCCTCTGTGGTCGCCGGCATAATAAATGACCCTGCAATCTGGCATACTTTTGTCTTGGTGATAACTTTCTACAGTCGGTCCAATACAACACTAGAGCCTCGGGGAGCACAATTCTTGTGTCTAGTAGAATCCACCATCCTGTGGAATCTTGTCGTCCCCCCTATTCTTTAGCAAAGTTTTCTTCCTCAGGCAAATACGTTGGGATAGGAGGCAGGGTTGGGGCCGGCAGAGTCACAAGAAGAGTCAGAGGTTTTACTGACCCCACGGCTGCCGATCTGGCCTGTAGGTCAGCTACCCTATTTCCCCTTGCCTCTGGTGAATTTCTCTTCCGGTGTCCTTTGCAGTGCATCAATGCCACTGCCTTAGGCTTCCATATAGCTTCTAGTAGAGCTCGGATTTCCTCTTTGTTCGTGATGATTTTTTCCTCTGAGGTAAGGATCCCTCTTTCTTTATAAATGGCACCCTGCACATGGGCCGTAGCAAAGGCATACCAGCTATCCGTGTAGATGTTAACAATTTTTCCCTCCGCCCAGTCCAAGGCCTTTATTAAAGCTATAAGTTCAGCCTTTTGGGCTGAGGTTCCATGTGGAAGAGCCCGGGCCCAGATAACCCGCTCTAGAGTGACCACAGCTGCCCCAGCGTGCCTGACTCCGTCGACCATGAAACTGCTGCCATCTGTATACAGTACCTTCTCTGAGTTCTGCAGGGGGTCGTCAGTGAGATCTGGTCGCGCAGCGTGGAGGACATCTATTGTCTGTTGGCAGTCATGTATGGGTTCCTCTGGCTCGCTCTCAGGTAGCAGTGTGGCGGGGTTTAAAACTGTGGTTTTTGAAAATTTTATGCGGGGCTGGTCCAAAAGTAAGGCCTGGTATTTGGCTATGCAGGCGTTAGACATCCATTTTCCCGTAGCGCCACGGAGTAGCAACTCCACCGCGTGGGGTGCCACTAAGTTTAACTCTTGCCCCAAAGTCAGTTTGTCCGCCTCCCTGACTAACAGGGCCGTAGCTGCCACCGACCTCAAACAAGCTGGCCACCCAGAGGTTACGGGATCAAGTCTTTTTGAAAGGTAGGCAACTGGCCGAGACCAGGGTCCCAATGTCCGGGTGAGCACTCCCTTAGCGACTCCCTGTTTCTCATGCACAAACAACTGGAAAGGTTTAGAGATGTCTGGCAAGGCCAAGGCTGGGGCTGCAGTCAGGGCAGTCTTGAGCTTGTCAAAAGCCTGTTGCTCCACCTCTGTCCGTGTCAAGGGCTGATTTCCTCCAGCGCAGGCATACAGGGACTTGGCTATCTCAGCAAATCCCAAAATCCATAGCCTGCAGTACGCTACTGCCCCAAGGAATTCTCGAACTTGGCATTT
>NW_016108024.1:3250-5480 GCF_001604975.1 Cebus imitator
CTGGGGCTTCTCAGAGAAGGGGGGATGTTGAGTTTCATTGTAAAACCTTGGCAACATCACCGCCTTAAGTTCCCCGGCCTCCCAGCACTACCCTCTCCCAGGGAACTTTCCATCTGGGCAGGCACCTAGCCCTCCCCCTCTCGGCGTCTTAGCAGTTCTCCAGTACAACCCCCTCCCAGGAACTCTTAGCAGTTCCCCAGCACTTCCCTCCTGCACAGCCCCTCACACTGGATGCATCTCTTCTGGCTTGCAGGCCATAGAAATCCCCTTTGCCATGCCATGGGTGCTGCCAATTTTGGGTTTAGCCCGGCAGCCTTCCCTTGCTCTTAAAGCTCGTGCCAGCACTTGGTGTTTTGGCCCTCTTTTTGATCTCTATCACCTTCCAGTTTTATAAGTTACTTGACAAGAAGGGGATGTGAACAAAGAATGGGCGACCCCAATTGTCTTCTGTTGGGGGTGCCTCTTGGAAAGGGAGGACTGCCGGTGGGTGTGGGGACCCCGCTACGGGTGTGCAGGGGGGACAAGGTTTGGTTAATAATACTGTCGAGGGGGGTGCTGAGGCGCTGGTGTAGAGGGCCTTGAGTAGGGTGGAAGTAATTCCTGATCCTCCGCTGGGGTGGGGAGAATGGCTGGCCCAAAAGGGACTTTCTTTTTGGCCGGCTAACGTGACCTGAAGTCTAGCCTGTTTTATGCAGCGCTTTAGCCATGGGGGAGGCCATTGGACTAAACCCAACTATTGGTCGATGGATGGAAACTGCTCAGGGTATCCAGGAGTTTTTGCAACCATTTTCCATACAGCCTGGGTAATTTTGGGGTCATAGGTCCCAGTATTTGGCCACCTAATTCCAAAAGACAGCCATTCAAGTTCACACAAAGAGCGGAGTTTTCCAGGGGTTAATTTCACCCCATATTGGCCTGAGAATCCAACCTTGAAGTTGGCCGTCATGCATTGAAGGGAGCTAGACAACCCCATTTGCTTTTTTTTTTAAATGCCAAATTTTCCTCAAGAGAATTCACTAATTTAAAACTGATTTCCCCTAATTTAAAACTGGCTTCACTGAGGATTTGAACCAACAACCTTGCAGTTGCAGGCCCCACACCCTAAGGACTGTGCTAACAAGTCACTTTTGTTACAGAAAGTTAGAAAGCTTTTCTTAAAGCCAGATTCTGGATGCAAATGCTGCACCCTGAGGCAATGTGACCTGCCTCAAAGCTGGGCGGGGCTGACTGCCTGCAGAGAAATGAAAAAAACGCTTAGTGTCAGTTTAAAACTGAACTTGCTGGCGGCAAGTTTTCCGCCCCTGCGGCTTCTGGTCCCCTTCTCTCTCTCTTTTCTGTCTACTTTCTCTCCTCTCTTTCTCTTTCCTCTCTCCTCTATCTACTTTCTCTCTCTCTTTCTCTTTCCTTTCTCCTCTGTCTACTTTCTCTCTCCTCTCTTTCTGTCCACTTTTTTTTCTTTCTCTCTTTTTTTTTCTCTTCTCTTTTCTCCTCTCCTCCCTTCCCTACTTTCTCTTTCTGTAGTAAAGCCAATTTTGGAAAGCCTCAAATTTAAAATTTGGCCCTCTTTAAAGCAGGTTTTAGCAGGGCCTCTGCAGCCAGGTCCTGCAAGGACCAGACAACTGGATTTTAGGGTTTATTCCTAGTCCTAGTCAGAGGAACAGGGGTAGGGGCCAAGGTAAGGCAGCGGTCTTTTTCCCCCACAAACCACAACTGGCGAGAATAAGCACTATGGAGGTTTAGTGCTGCCCAGGCATAATCCTCCCCCTTATACATTTTTACTGGCCAGTTGCTTCGGAAAGTTCGGGAAGTGACAAACAGGTGGACTAACAGGTCTACCGGATGTGTGTTTTGGACCCACCACACCCGGTAGAGTGTGCAGAAGTGCTGCCAGTCAGTTTTTACTGGGGCGGTAACATCCTACCTCGCAACATCCAGGATAGTGCCAATATGCCTTTCTGTGATGCACCGTTGGGCACTGCCTATAACATTGGACACTTTCCTGGCAGAATAGGCAGTTACCTATTTTCCATCCCTGCCTGAGAAAGAGCACTCTTAAACTCTGATCTAGGGTTTTGTTCCACACAAGCTCCAAAGAAACTACCTCCAAGGTGTCGAGGGCACAACGGCCTCCCCGACATGGAATCTGACCCAGCACGGGCAAAAGTACTCTTTTCCCGGTGGAGGTGGCTGGGAGAATTTACAGGCCACAATGACCAAAACAAGGAAGAGA
>NW_016108024.1:5906-18642 GCF_001604975.1 Cebus imitator
GTAGGACAGCTCTGAGGTGAATCACCGTTATGCCCTACGACGCCCCAGTGGAACCGCGGGTGAAGGCCCACACAAGCCCCGTAGCCTTTCAGCCGTGGGACTACATATATACACACTCACTCTCTCACTCACACAGAGGTTACAGAAAACAACCGAACGCTGCCACCCACTATGCCAGCTACCAGAGGCGAACGCTGGTACCCTCTGCACCAGCTACCAGAGGCAAACGCTGGCATCCTCTGCACCAGCTACCAGAGGCGAACGCTGGTACGCTCTGCACCAGCTACCAGAGGCGAACGCTGGTACCCTCTGCACCAGCTACCAGAGGGCTGCCACCCACTATGACAGCCACCAGAAGCGAACGCTGGTACCCACTGCACCAGCTACCAGAAGCCTCAAGCGACGTTTCGGTGAGGCTTGCCAGGTTAGAGTTGCAATGACTCGTCAGTCCCCCAACTCATGCCCTTCCTTTGAACTGGTTCCCAGACCAGACTTACCTCCGGAGAATTTTTTCTTTTAGGACCCTGAGGAATTTCGGGTGAATGTTGGCCAAGAGGTCGCTTATCCTCCACGGTGGCTCTCCGGGGCCCTGGGAAAGAACAGGGGGCGCCTCCCCAGAGGCCCCCAAGGTGGGAGCGGCCGCCCGGGGGAGACTCTGAGATGGCTTTTGTCTGGTGATAACAAAAAGAGAATATCTTGCTGGGGACCTCCAAAATGTTGTATTGGACCGAGCATAGAAAGTTATCACCAAGACAAAAGTATGCCAGATTGCAGGGTCATTTATTATGCCGGCGACCACAGAGGACTCACGTCTCTCCAACCTGTGGTGTCAAAAGGAGGGTGCCAAGACTTTTTCTACCCAAAAACCACCTTGGGAGTGGAGGTGAAGAGCTGGGATGGGGATGAAAAGGTTTCGGACATTCCAAGGGCTTGGGGATTCTGTGATTCACCTCCTGGGTGGAGACAAGGGCGGGGGTCTCCGGACATTCCAAGGGCCAGGGGACTTTTGTCATTCTGTTTGTTACTTCAGTGGTTTACAGAAGTCAAGATAAGCATTTGTTTACACACAGATCTTAATTATCCTGGGCCGCTTATTTTAGTTATTACTAAATAACTAAAGCAAAGGCTAGCAATTCTTGCACAATATCACATGTGCAGCCAAGCATAGAGAGCTTTGCTCTCTTTTAGCCAACAGTGGAGGTTGAAAGTCAGGAATGGCACAGTACTTTCATTTCCTATATTCCCTACCTCACTGTTGTAGAAGCTAACTTAACAGGCAGTTGCAGTTGTCAGAGGACTACCGTCCTTAACCCAACTCTCTTGTAGAGAATAATCTCTTCTTAAGGCCAATGTGCTTAGAATACAGAGCTCTTAATCCTCCTTATTCCTTGTACCAATGAAATTCCATACTGGCTAAGTTGAAAGAAAAATAGGCAGACTTCCAGTTCCCAGCTTGTAAAGTTTGATTGTCACTTTGAGGGAAGGTAGCTACTGATTCGTCTTCCTGCTTAGTGGCTGTGACTAAAATTTTTGCCAAGTGGGACACATAGGCAGGACATAAGAACAGAGCTCTACGGAGCTCTCCAGAGAAACTAACATTATTTAAAACAGGGTTGGGGAAGATCAAGCTAAATGGCAGTGCCCAAAAAAAATCATAGCTATTTTTATAGTAAGCAGTTAGGAAGCTGAGAGATTCATGAGAGCAAACAGCTAAACTGCAGTCCAGCTAACTTTCTACAGAGAATCAGGAAAAGAACTAAGACAAAAAACTCCTGGTGTCAAAACAAAGATTGGTCTCAGATAGTACTGCTGCAAAGGTCTCAGAATTGTATAAGACTATATAGAATTATATTCCTCAGGGAATTGCTTGAACAACAGAAGGATCAGCCAGCAGTTAATACTGACTGTGTAATAGCTCAATATTATAGAAGAGAAAAAAATGAGCCCTGCTAAACCACTCTCATCCCATTTTAACTGTGCACATTTCCAGGGTTGTGCTTTCTGAGGAGTGACATAATAGGTTTTACATTGGAGAAATAGACTTTGCTAAAATATTACAGCCAACTAGTAAAAATAAAACAGTAAATAGTAACACCTTGTCCTAGAGTGATGGTAGCCAATATTTCTACCATATATTACTGACAATGTTTAATTTTCAACAGCAAAAATAATTGAGACATAAAGAAAATGTGACCTTATGGGGAAGAAGACTGGCCAAAAAATATATATATATATATATATCTCACCTTTGAAGGCCTAAGATGTTTTAGTAAGCAGACAAATATTTCAAATTGGTCATTATAAATATCTTAAAAGAACTAGAGGTTACCATACCTCAGGAGGCAGTGATATAATAATAATTTTACAACTAGAGAATATAAATAATAGGTAAGAATTATGGAAAAGAACCATATGGAAATCTGGAGTTTTAAAGTATAGTAACAAAAATTACAATTTATTAGAGAGGTTTAACATTAGATTTTAACTGGTAGAATAAACAATCATTGAATTTGAAGATAGATTGATAGAAATCATCCAGTTTAAATAATACAGAATAAAGAAGTAAGTAAAATGCAGTTTTAGAGAAATGCCAAAAGCCATTGAGAGTACCAACATATGTGCAATGGTAGTGCCAGAACATGAGGTTAACAAGCTGATAGAAAAAAATATTTAAAGAAATAATACCTGAACATTTTCTATATCATGAAAAAATATTAAACATCCAAGAAATTGAAAGAATTCCAAGTATAATAATTGCAAATAGATTCCTCCTTAGACACATCAAAGTAAAATTATGAATGTAAAAGCGAAAATCTTGGAAGCATGAAGAAAATAATGACTGATGTACAAAGAAACCCAAATAGTACAGGAATGATCAATGCCACAGTGATGGGATATGACATATTAATAGTGTAGAAGAAGTAAATTCAAAATTTTACCTGAAGCACAGCTGACATTCTTAAATCAAGGTAAAGACATTGCTAGATAAACAAAAACTGGGAATTTGTTTTTAGCAGAACTACCTCATAACAAAAGCAAATTTTTGAGACTAAAGAATACTGACTCTAAACTGTAATTGAACTTCCTATGAAAAATCAGAGTGCCAGTTGTAATTATGTAATAATTATAGAGGCTAGTATAATGCATATTTTTTATGTATTAGCTGGCATATATGTATGTATACTTATAAATATTCATATATGTGTATTGTATGCAGTCATTTTCATATTTGTATTTGGGAGCTTACAACATACAGAAATGAGACCTATTTAATAATATTACAAAGGATGTGGTCGAGAACAAAACTGTGTTGTAATAAGGAAATAATTCTTGGTGGTAACTCAGATCCACAGGGGTAATATAAAAGAACCAGACAAAATAAGGATAATAAAATTCTATTAAAAAAAAAAAATTCTAACCATTCTTCTCTGACCTGAGTATAAAAAATTATATAAGTATAGGATTTGGAGGATTTTGTTGTATTATAATAATGACTCAAAAGGGAGAAGTTATAGAGATATATAGAGGTAATATTTTTATACTCATGTTAGTACAATTATGAAGTAGAGGTCTTTAGGATGTATAAGAAAAGTCCTAGAAAGAGATGTCAGCAACATGATAGAGTTGGAGGTGCCTGTTTTGTCCCTCTTCTCATGGATACGCCAAGTATGTACATACATGTGGATCAATTCTATCCAAGAGAAAGCCAAAATGTAGTTGAAAGATGTTCACACGCTGGATGATTGAGAAAATATCTACAACAAAATGGGAAGGATAAACTGAGGTATATGCATGGATAAACCTCACCCTGAGCACAGGCTATACAATTGGGAAAGAATCCTCAACTCACACCCTCTTCCTGAGAGGTGATGGGTTGATGGCACACAAATAATGTCCCAATTATTACATTCTCTACCAGAGGGCTTTTCCCTTAAATCATGTTATATGAGGAGCACAAGGACTTGGCACTAGAGCATTTCCTTGAAGAACAGTAGAATGGGTGGGGGGTTGAAATGCAGGAGCACCACCAACAGCTGTATCTCCTGGGATCAGCACACCGTCTAGCTTCTCACTGGAAACAATTTGGCTGCACATTTCTGGCAACTTCTTGTGTTTTTCTCTTCTATCATGCCTGCAACTAGAAGCCCAGTAACAAATGAATAAACCTCCTCAAGCGTTAATGGGAGGGATGGCACTCCCTGTATCTTCTTCCTTGGATTGTTCCAGTGATGAATCCAGGCCTATAGTCTCCCGTGAAAGAGATTTGAGACCCCAATGAGCAAAACTGGAATGGTCAAAATTCACCATGTCTTCTTCTCAGCTTGCTCCAGATATATATATAACCTTGCAATCTCTCCCTGGAAGGAGACTAGGAGACAGACCTCTTACCTTGTATGCGAGGAACTGCACTTTACCTGCCTTCTTATGTACCAGCCTTGTTCCAACAATATATTGGCCTGGAGATTCTGTGTAGAGTGAGTTTGTGAGACTTCAGGAAGCCTTAAAGGGACATGAATATTCTTTGCAATTTCTTCTTAAGATTGCTCCAGCAGTATGTCCAGGCTTTCAAATCCTTACTAGCAGGAGGTTGTGTGACTTCATTGTGCCTGATTATGAGACTGCGTACTTCCGGTGCTTTCTTATCTGCCTTGCCCTGGTGATAAATTCGTTTCTACAGACTTTCTCTGGGAGTAATTTGTACACATATTGACTACCCCATATTTTACATCTCTCATTCAAGGTGTACTGGCTCCTATATCACCCAACTCTGGGAGTTGAAATTGCTCTTCATTCCTGAGTCTCCTGTACCACTGAGAATAGGTGATTTTCAGACTTGGAAACATTCAGGGGTTATCTCCTCAGTTTCGGATTGAGTAGTCTCAAAGAATAACAACCGTCTACCATAAATTCTCTACTTGGCATGGTGCAAAATCGGTAGAAAGTAAACTTTGTCTCTCAGCTTCTTCAAAGGAAAGAAGGAACTGAAACACACCTATAACACTAACCCTTCCAGCTGCATTCTAAGAGACCAGTACCTGCCTCAAGGCAAAATTATGACTTAGTTCACCCTCACCTCTGGAGGCCAGTAAAAGTGGGTTATAGAAGAACAAAGAGTTAAGAGGCATCTAGAATCTTTCACTGGGTTATTTGGGGAGAAATATCTCCTTCTCAAGGTCAGTTTAACAAGACTGGTGGAGGAGTTTATCTTATCTAATTCACAGAAACCAACACATTGAGTCAAGAAAAATGAAGAAATAGGGAAACGGGTTCTAAATAAAATAAGTCTTCAGAAATCAACCATGAAGAAATGAAGATACGTGGTTAACCTGACAGGAAATTAAAAAGAGCACTTGTAAAGAGGCTCACTGAGGTCTTGGGAGCAATGCATTAATAAACTGAGAATTTTCATAAAGAAAAGACATCAAAAAGTATAAAGTTGAAGAACACAATAACTGGATTCAAAAATTTAATAGATGTGTCCACAACAGAATAGATGAAGCAGAAGAAAAAACTGTCAAACTTATAGATAGGCCGTCGGAAATCATTTAATCTGAGGAGAAAAGAGAAAAAAGACTGAAGTTAGTTTAAGAGACTTTTGGGACACCTTCAAAGGGGAATAATTTATAAATTGCCACATGGAGAAGATAGAGGGAAAAGGACAGAAAACATATTTGAAGAAATAATGTCAGGAAACCTTGTAAGTCTGGGAAGGAAATAGAAATTTAGATCTAGGAATCTCAACATGAGGTAGGATGAATCCAAGGAGACTGAGACCAAAACATACTGTAATAGTCAAAGGTAAAAGAATCTTCAAAGCAGCAAGGGAATAGTCTCTTTTTACATACAGAATGATCCATGGAAGACTGTCAGCAGACTTCACCAGAAAACTTTCAGGCCAGAAGGTAGTGGGTGATATATAGAAAAAGCTGAACGGAAATCACTGCCATCTAGGAATACTGTCTGCAGCAATCCTGTGTTTCAAAAATGAAGGAGAAATATAAAGTTCTCAAACAAAAGATGTGAGAATTTACCACCACTAGACCTGCACGGGAAGAATTGCTAAAGGGAGTCCTTCAAGCTGTAGTAAAAGCATGCTAATTAGGAACATGAAAACATTTGAGTATAAAACTCACTGGTAAAAGTAAGTATATAGTCTGCTGGGTGTGGTGACTCACGCCTGTAATCCTAGCAGTTTAGGAGGCTGAGGCGGTGGATCACCTGATCCCAGGAGTTTGAGACCAGCCTGGTCAACATGGTGAAACCCCATCTCTACTAAAAATACAAAACTTAGCTGGGTGTGGTGGTGTGTGCCTATAATCCCAGCTACTTGGAGGCTGAGGCAGGAGAATCACTTGAACCCAGGAGGTGGAGGTTATAGTAAGCCAAGATCATGCCACTGTACTGCAGCCTGGGTGACAGAGTGAGACTCTATCTCAAAAAAAAAAAAAAAAAAAAAGTACATAGTCAAACAGAATATGCTAATACTATAATGGTGGTGTGGAAACAAATTATAAAAGTTAAGACAATTATAGCAACAAATTATGCAAATTATAAAATGATATAAATTATGTCATCAGGAACATAATGTGGGGGTGGATAGAAGTAAAAACATAGCATTTGAGTAATTCACCTAGTTTTAGTTGTATTAATTTAAAATAGTCTCATAAGTGTAAGAGGCTTTGTGTAAGGTTCATTGTAGCAACAAGGTTTGCAAAAAACTCTCAGCAGTTCTGCAGAATATAAAAAGAAAGGGTTGAAAGCATACCACTACAGAAAAACATTGAGTCACATAAAAAAAAGCAAGAGAAGAAGAGAAAACCAAAGATTTGTAATCAACTAGAAAGTAAATTGCAAAATGACAGTAGAAATTCTTTACCTATCAATAAGTACTTTGAATGTAAATGGATTAAATTCTCTAATCAAAGTACATAAAGTGAATGAATAGATTTTGAAAAGTCCCATCTATGTGTTGCTATGTTGTCTTCAAGACAGTTTAAGTACACATGTAAATTGAAAGGGAAAGGATGGACAAAGACATGCCATGTAAATGGAAATCAACAGAGAGCAGAGGAAGATATGTTAATATTTACATCAGATGAAATAAAGTAAAAAATTTTAAGCAGAGACAGAGTCATTATATAATGATAAAGTGGTCCGTTCATGGGATATAAAAGTCATAAATATGTATGCACTCAACATTACAACACCTAAATCTATAAAGCCAATATTAAAAGTTTTGAAGGAAAATATAGACTGAAATACAATAATACAGTAATTGTTGGGGCCTTCAGCACACCTCTTTAAGCAATGGTGAGATTATTCAGTGAGAACATCAATAAGCAGACATCAGACTTAAACCACAGTTGAAAACCAAAGTTGACCAAATGGACCCAAAAGACATTTATGCAGTCTTCTGTTTAACAGCAGTGAAATACACATTTTTCAAAAGTGCACACAGAATATTCCCCAGAGGAAATCATATGTTAGGCCACAAAACAAGTCTTAAGAAATTTTAAAAGATTGACATCATATTGAGTATCTTTTCTGACCATAATGGTATGAAACTGGAAATCAGTTATATGAGGAATTTCAGAATATTCACAAGCACATGGAAATTAAATAACATATTATTTGTCAATCAGTGGTTCAAGGAAGAAATTAAAAGTTATTTTCAGAAAAAAATGAAAACAAAGTACTAAAGCTTATGCAAACAAACAAAAAAAAATTCTAGAAGTGTAGGTTTAGCAATAAATGCCTACAAGTACAAAGAAGAAATATCTCAAACAATTTAATGATACACCTAAGAGAATCAAAAGAAGATAATAACAAAGATTATAGTATATATAAATGAGACTAGAAAAATAATAGTACTAACAAAACAGGTGATATATTTATAAACAAATAATAAAATTCAGCAATGAACAATAAATAAAAAGACCAATAGTGAGTAAGAAGGCTGAATCAATAATTGAAAGTTTCTCATGAAAGAAAACCAGGAACTTACAGATTTCCTTCTGAATTCTACCAAACGTTTAACCCTTTTCTCATTTGCCCCAAACTTGCCCACATTTACCCTGAGATAACTTTGCTACGAAATATCTTGCTTTTATTATTTTTACATTGCTCTAGTATATTGAGTTTGGAAGAAAAACACATCTTTCGATTTATAGTAGTGGTATTTCCATTTACAAAGTATAGTAATTTTCAATCACTGAAAATGTCAAATTCTAGAAAATGTAGCATTCCTATGCATAATGTTAATATCATTCTTGAACAGTTGTTGTCCAAAGATGCATTGATTTTCTTCGGAAATAGACAATTCTGATGATTCAGGTGATTCTGATGTTACTTCTGTTTAGAAATAACACCAAGAATAGTTTGTGCTAATTTATTTTCACATTGAAAATCAGTGAGATTTGTGTCAGCCTCAAAGAGCATGTTTATGTAAAATAAGTGCTGGCACCCTTTTTTTCCCTAAATGAGAAAAAGATTAAAGAAAAGCTAATACCAATCCTTTTCACACTGTATGTAAAAGTTGAAGACGAGGGAATAAGTTCCAATCACATTTTATGAGGCCAACATTAATCTGATACCAAAGTCAGATGAGGATACTAGAAGAATGCAAAATTACAGGCCAATATCCCTGATGAACATAGATGCAGAAACCCCCAACAAAATAGCAGGAAACTGAATTCAACAAATTAAAGAGAGAATTTTTCCATGATCACGTGGGGAGATAACAACCTTTTGCATTTAAGGATAAACATACACAAATCAGTAAATTTGATACATCACATTAAAATGAACATCAAAAACTACATGTCTCAATACTTCCAGAAAATAATTGACAGTATTTAACAACTTGCTTTTTTGAGACAGAGTCTCTGTCACCCAGGCTGGAGTGCAGTGGCACGATCTCGGCTCACTCCAACCTCCCCCTCCCAGGTTTTCCTGCCTCAGTCTCCTGATGTTATAAGTAAAATTTCGATGCTGCAAAAGAAATAGCACTTGAAGATAAATCCTCTCAGCCAGGCAGTTTACTTCCATAGAAGGGTGTGGCTCACGGATGGAGCAATGGTGGTGGCATGTTTGGACAAGGAGGGGAAGGGGTACTATGCTTGACAGGGGTCCTCCCTACTGCTGTGTCATTACCCTATTGGCTAGGGTTAGACCGCACAAACTAGACTAATCCCAATTGGCTATTTTAAAGAGAGCAGGTGTCTGACCTGGAGTGGCAGGGTGGGTGTTTTGGCAGGAAGGAAGGTTACGGGTGGGTCAGAGCAGGTAGCTGGGGTGACCTAGGTCAAAGAAGGTGACCGGAGCAGGTGACCTGGATGAGTCAGGACAGAGCTGGGGCTGGGGAAACAGATGTGAACTACTGATTAGAACAGGTGGAGTAGGTTGTTTACTAAGGAAGTTTAAAGTAGAGAACTAAAGAATAAGAGAGCTGAACATTCATACTGATTTTTTGAAGAGAAACTTGGGGTTCACTGTAACAATCCCCCATCTTAAATTTTTACAGTTTTTTTTTTTTTTTTTTTTTCTCTTCAAACTTCCTTAACATGTCTTGGCTTAGTTGTTCTGCTATCCCTTTGACAGCATCCCTGGTGTAATTAATAAACCACTGCTGATCATAATAGATGTAATTTATTTAATTTACATTTTTATTGTTACCTATGAAAATACTGACTCAAATCCTGCAGCAATTTGATCTAGGATTTTAAATGTATTTGGTAATTTCAATAGCGTTTATGTAAACGTGGGGGTTAAAGGACCCATGTGAGGTACTTTTTTTCTACAGTTTTTCTTTTCTTTTTTTTATCGTGTTGACGGAACGCTAGGGTGAAAAGGATGGCCAAAGAGACTAGAGCACAGATGCTGCTCTAATTACTTGGCAGAGTACCCAGCAATAGTCCCCTACAATGCTACCACACATTTGCTTGGGGATGAACAAGGGCAGATTGATTGATAAGCTCTTGAAAAGTCTTGGTTTTATTACACCCTGTTAAGTCTTCAAGAAAGGTCAACTTTTCCCCCTGTCGTGACAGGCACGAGGTGCATCAGAGGCTGGAGGCCAGGTGGCCCTTGGGGACTGACCCGCAGGGCTCTTAACCTCAGGAAACAACAGTGAGAGTCTTACATGACTCCTCTCTCCAGGCTGTGGGGTTCCAGAAGAGAGCTACCCTACAGCTCATTCCCAGTCCGTTAGAGGTCTACCCAAGTGGAAAGGGGACAATCTGGGTCTCTAGCCTGCCTGTCACACAATTGTAATAGTCACTCATTTAGCTTGGAAACAGAATATCTAATCCATTCCAGCTAAGCATTTGTGTCCTGATACCCTGTTTCAATTGCCATAGTTTGTTTTAAATCTTTAACCTCTGCAATTGCTTTGGTTTTATCCTTGGGTAAATGGCGAAAGGAGGTTTTGTTAGCAGAAAATTTAGGAGAGGGAGAAGGGGGGTGCAGGAGGTGAGGAGGCAATAAAGCACATTTTAAAGGAATCTATGAGGTCCTTTCCTGAGACTTATGCTCCTATACCATAGAAATGGCTTAATGAAGGGGAAGAACTCTAGAGAACAGAGACAATAATCTGTTTTACAATGGGGAGTGGTAACTAGTAAAATGAATATATAATTTTAAGAAACTACAAGTACTAGTTGGGGCGGTTCATCCTTGCTCTTTAGTGGTCCACAGAACGTTGGACCAACTACAGCATAAAAGCTCTGTATCCAGGGGGCAAGGCTCGAGGTTGACAATGGGGCCTTTATTGAAATCTTCCCAGACTAAATGGTCCTGATTCACTAATGTCCAGTCTGAGGAGAACCAGGAAAAACAGGTATTTTTCTGAAGTAGAGAGCTGTCTGACTTGGCAAGTCCCCACAGGGTGTAACAAGGCAAGCATCAAATGTAATAGCTTGAGTCAAAATTGACTTTGTTACATTAATAACTAGATGGTAAGCAATAGAACAAGGAAAGAAGAAAGTAATAGAATAGATGAAAGAGAGTTAAATTTTTTTAGCTTCAGTTTGGTAGGTCTTTCCCCTGGGAATATGGCCCCTGATTCCAGAGCGGGGAGGCGATGCCTTTTTGACTTGGTTGTGATGAGTTCATCCTTTTTCTCCTGGACTCTACTGCAGTCTCAGTAGTTAGGAACACCAGGCAAGGTCTTTCCTAGGCCAGTTTGAGCTTTTCCTTCTCTCCAACTTTTGACAAGGACATGGTACCCAAGCTAATGCTGGTGTGCTGGAAACTCCAGGGGTGGCACCTGCGCTAAAAGACCTTTGGTTCTGAGGGAAGGGAAAGTGGAAGATAAATCAAGTATATAAACTGATTTTTTTTGTTTCAAATGTAGGGAGATCAGTAGTAGAATGTCTTTTTGGGGAGCAGTTCAGACTTTTAACAAGGTAATAAGCCTTCCGACTTTCCCTAATGAAGGTGGGTGTCAGGTAGTATGATATTTTCAATTTATATCCAGTACCTGGGCTAATTTCCCAGTGACATGCAGTACAATGAGTCCTATCTGAATCAATAAACACTTTAGATGATCAATTGGAGGCATCTTTGTGTAATTAATTTGGATATTTTGGAATGGCCTTAAGCCTGGATTCCTTCCCCCAAGGGGTAATTTTTTTTTTTTTTTTTAATAGTGTATTAGTTTTCTTACATACTAAGAAGCTGACTGTAACCCGTTTGGCCAGGGTATAAATTCCTATGCACCCATAAACTCTGAAGACTGCATCACACATGGCTTGGGGTCCCCAATGGGTCTCTAGATACAGTTGGAAGCAGATTCCCCTCATAAGGGATTTGGATAACATTTCTCTCCTGTCTGGCAATATCCATTTTCCTTCTGAATTCTCTTTAGCACCTATTTTTGTTAGTTTTATGGCCAAAGAAAGCAAACACCATTTTATACTGGACAGTGCTTCCTGTATGATTTTATACCAGATAAGCTAAGTTTTACCGTTACATTAGTGTGCTATTAATGTTAAACTCAATTTTAATGAAACATTTTAGACATATTTATCCAATTTTAATGTCTGACCATAAGGTAAGATTTTTATAGACTGTTTTTAACCCTATATAATTTTTGTTAAAGGGCAGGTTAGTGCTTTTTTTTTTTAAAAAAAAAAGACTGTTGTGATTTTGATACTTTTTTAACATTAGCCAGTATGTTTACACACAGAATTTCCTTTATAATTAATATTTTAAAACTTGCTTAAACCTTCACAATATATATATGTGTGTATACACACACACACACACACACACACACACACACATATTTACCATTCTTGAAATGTAGGTAGAAATCCACATTCTTATGCCTCCTTATAATCCTTTTACCAAAAGTATATTTTGTTTTCCATACACGTCTTACACAGAAACTGTTTAATAGTTTTACATTTAGTAGGTCTAATTACTTTTAAATTATACAGTAATTTCTTGCATAAATTCCCTTTTATAACATTTTTTACAACTTTCACAATTTTCAACTTTCTGACTTGTGAACAGTATACAACATTTCTCGCATAAATTCCCCTTCTTTAAACAGCCGGTTAATTTATTTTAGGACAAGAATTTACCAGGTAAGATTCTTTTACATAAATTGTCTTTTTTTTTTTTTTTTTTTTTTTTTTATTGTTTTTATTTTTTTTTTTTTTTTTTTTTTTTTTTTTTTTTGTTGTTTTTAAGAGTTTTCTCTTTTTCTTTCATTTCCCTTTTTTAATTTTTC
>NW_016108024.1:19850-25635 GCF_001604975.1 Cebus imitator
TGTTGACCAGGATGGTCTCGATCTCTTGACCTCATGATCCACCCGCCTCGGCCTCCCAAAGTGCTGGGATTACAGGCTTGAGCCACCGCGCCCGGCCAGGTGGGAAATTTTTGATCTGCTATAGGAACATTTTGGGGGGTGGGCGTTGTTAACATTCCTAGGCTCCCATAGCAGCTCTACAGAGCATGCCTCTGTCTTACCCCAGAAGACGGGAAAGGGAAGTTCTGAATATCTTTTTTTTTTTTTAAACATTCCTCTATCTCACGTTGAAGTCCTTATAGGGAAGGGTACTCAGGCTGGTAGTGAGTGGGCTCTTGGGATGATTGCCCAGAGGCAGGGTTATAAGGAGGGGACAACAAAGATAGGAGAAGGGCCTGGGACAGCAGCTGCTTGTTTGTTTTTAGTCCCTTCATTATTCTAATATTTTAACATTAACCCTAGGGAATTATTAGGGAAAATATTGTTGTTGCTACCCTACTTGGGGTATTTCTCATTTTTGGGATAAGGCTCAATTTCCCTTACTGGAAGTGTCTCACCTTTTGGGGTGAGGCTCAATTTCTTTTACCAGAAATGTCTTACCTTTGGGGGTGAGGCTCAATTTATTTTATTGGAAATGCCTTGCCTTTTGGGGTTAGGCTCAATTTTCTTTACTGGGAATTTCTCACCTCCCCTACTCTTGGAGGTTTGTGGGAGGTTCAATCCCCCCCAATGGAGATGTCTCACCTCTTTTTAATGTCCAAGCCACCTGCCCAAGGAATCTTTTACCCCTCCCCACCCCCTCACCTTTTCTTGCCTTGGCATATTCTGACTAAGGAATAGTTAACTACTCCCCTTCCCCAACGATTTTTCTTGCCCTGGTCCTGACCACCAGGAAATACTTTACCGGCTCCGGCAGCATCTTTTTCTTCATCTGTGCATAGTGTTGCTTAGTTGCTGTGGTATTCGTAGGCCTTTTTTTTTCCCTTGCAGTTTTTTTCCCCCCCAGGGTCTGCTTTTAGAAGATACCTTGCAGCTTTTAAAGGTCGGTCTTGTTCATCACATCAGATAGGTCTCAATCCCTTACTTCTCAGGCTGCTGCATTGAAGCAGCACGACGCATCTCCTCACAAGAGAGGGCCTGAGACTGCCCAGAGGAGAACAGTGCATCCTGGACCAGCACCTAGAGTTGTTATAAGTAAGATTTCAATGCCACAAAAGAAATAGCACTTGAAGATAAATCCTCTTAGCAAGGCAGTTTACTTCTGTAGAAGAGTGCAGCTCATCGATGGAGCAATGGTGGCTGCTAGTTTAGGCAAGTGGGGGAAGGGGTACTTATGCCTGATGGGGGTTGTCCCTACTCTTTGTCATTCCCCTATTGGCTAGGATTAGCACAAACTAGACTAATCCCAATTGGCTATTTTAAAGAGAACAGGGGTCTGAGCTGGAGTGGCAGGGTGGGTGTTTTGGCAGGAAGGATGTTTATGGGTGGGTCAGAGCAGATGGCCAGGGGTGACCTAGGTCAAAGAATTGAAGAGAAACTTGGGGTTCACTATAACACCAAGCAGCTAGGATTACAAGCACCCACCATCACGCCCAGCTTGATTTAGTATTTTTAGTTGCGACAAGAATTCATCATGTTGGCCAGGCTGGTCTCAAACCCGTAACCTCAGATGAGCCGCCCTCTGCGTCTTTCCAAAGTGCTGGGGTTACAGCTGT
The DNA here is from genome assembly GCF_001604975.1 of Cebus imitator. Taxonomy (NCBI): domain Eukaryota; kingdom Metazoa; phylum Chordata; class Mammalia; order Primates; family Cebidae; genus Cebus; species Cebus imitator. The sequence continues at coordinate 21,545 of NW_016108024.1, forward strand.
GAGCCACTGCCCTGGCCCAATATTTAACATCTTTGCATGATAAATCTGAACAACTCGGGTATAAAAAGAAAATGTGTCAGCACATATAAGGCCAGATATGACATTCCCAGAGCTGAAATTATAATCAACAGTGAAGAGTTGAAGGCTTTTTCTCTAAGATCAGGAAGAGTACATGGATGCCAATTTTTTTCCTTCTGTTCAGTTTTGTACTGGAAGTCATAGCAAGAGCATTTAGGAAAGAGAAATAAAAGACATCTAAGTAGGAAAAGAAGAAAAGAACTTGTCTCTCATGATTATCTTATAGCTAGAAAACCCTAAAGACTCCATAAAAAGAAAAAAAAAAGAGAACTAATGAAATTAATTCCATAAAGTACTACATACAAAATTGACAAGTCTGTAGCATTTCTATACACTAACAACAAACTACCCAAAAACGTAATCAAGAAACTAATCACATTTACACTGTTTATTTAGTAAATAAACTTACGAATGAATTTAACCAAGTAGGTTAAAAAGCTGTAAACTGAAAACTGTAAAACACTGATGAAATGAATTGAAGATTACATAAATAGAAATTGTTCTTTGTTCATGGGTTGGGAAATTTATTGTTATAATTTTCATACTGCTAAAAGAAAGATACAGATTCTGTGTAATCTCTTAGCAATATTTCAGTTTTTTTTTTGCAGAAATAAAAAAAAATTCTAAAAGTTGTGTGGAACTACAAAACACATTAAATAAAGTAATCTTGGGTAACAAGGACACAGCTGGAGGTATCATACTACCTGATTTTATAATCCAATGTCATTAAAAAAAAAAAAAAAAACTATGGTACCAGCATAAAAACAGAGTCACTGACCAGTGGAACAGGATAGCCCAGACATAATCCATGCATTTTCATCCAATTGATTTTTGACAAAAGTGGCACAGAGAATTGGGAGAGGATAGTCTCTTGAATAAATTGTTTTGCAATATCTGTATATCTATATTTCTAAAATTAGACCATTTTTTCTGCATATAGAAAAATCAACTGAAAATGGATTAAAGCCTGAAATGTTGCTTTTGAAACTGTAAAACTACTAGTAGAAAATATTGGGGAAAAGGTTTATGATATAGTTCTGGGCAGTGATTTCTTGGATAAATCCTTAAAAGCATGGGCAGCAAAACATAACTAGGCAACTTGAGTTGCATCAAACTAAAAAGCATCTTCACTGTAAAGGATACAGTTAATAGTGAAGTCACGGGTTTTTTGAAACCATTTTCAAATCATATGTCTGATAAGGAGTAATATCCAAGATATATAAGGAACCCAAGCTCAATAGCAAGAAAACAACCTTCTTTAAAAAGCAGAAAAGGACCTGAACTTAAATTTTTCTGAGGAAGATATGAGTGGCCAATTGATACGTGAAAAAAATGTTCAACATCTCTAATCATTAGTGAGTTGCAAATCAAAACCGGAAGATATTACCTTACACCTTTTAGAGTGGCCATTATAAAGAGGATGAAAGGTTCTGGCAAACATGTGGAAAAAAGGAAACCCCAACATTCTGTTAGTGGGAATATAAATTAGTATAGCCATTTTAGGAAACTATATGGTGGTTCTTTAAGAAACTAAAAGTAGAAATATGTGATCTACCAATCTCTATTTAGATATATATCCAAAGGAATTGTAGCAGTATGTTGAAGAGATCTTGCACTCCCTTATTTTGGAATTATTTGCAAAGCTAATATATTGAAAGGACTTAAGTTTTCATAACAGATGAATGGACAAAGGAAGTGTGTTGTATATACATGCTGGAATATTTTTTAGCCTTTGGAAAGAAGGATAATTGTCATTTGTGAAAACATGGATGAATCTGTAGTGTACTATGCTAGGTGGCATAAGACAGGCACAGAGAGACAAATACTGCATGATGTTTGTATATGGAATCTAAATACAGCTAAGAAGTAGAAGGTGGGATCTTATGGTTTCCAAGATGTGGGTGTTGGAGAGATGGGGAAAGGGAAGATATTGGTGAAAGAATACGAAGTTTCTGTTAGGAGGAGTAAGTTTTAGACATCTTTTTCAAAGCATGGTGACCATTGTCACTGAGTGTATGTTTTAAAATTTTTATAAGTAGATATTAAAGTTGTCACCACAGAAGTAGGTGAAGTTATGGATATGTTAATATGCTTGACTTAATTGTTACACAGTGTATACGTAGAAAAACATCACGTTATTCCCTTGAATAATTTACAATCATTAGTTGTCAGTTATAAAAAAGAGAAGACCTATAGCAACCACTGAAAAGTATTTTCATATAATAGAGGGAATAATCATTAACGATAATGCATTACATTAGAAAATATTAACTTACCAAAAGTAGTATAGGAGGAATTCTGTAAAATAAGATAGACCTAGAATTTTAAATGTATAATGGAAAATTTAAATCCAGGTATACACTGATGGATCAAGCAATCCAAACCAGTCTGATTGATCAAATGGATATTTTAAAAAACAAACTATAAGACGTCTGTTGTCGGCAGTTTATAAAATATAAAAATGTTGAAAGAAATAGAATATAAATAGAAATATCTAAGGAGCAACTTAAAAAAAGCTGGAAGGTGAATGAAAACAAACAACATATCAAATTCTGTGAGATGTGTAAAGCAATGCTTACAGTGACATTAATAGCTATGAACATTTTAATGAAATGAGAAGTACTTCAAATTACCTAATTTTCAACTTTAGAAAATAGAGTAAAAGAAGAGCAAATTAAAATCAAAGCAGAAAGGACATTAAAAAAGGTTAGTGTGGAAATAGAGAATTAAAAATAATTGAGAAGCACAACTAACATTTGATTCTTTGAGAAGGTGAAAATACTAGGAAAAGTACACTGTATTGACTTATTCATAAAATAAAACTTTACTCAAATGAGAAATGTCAAAGCTGATGTTCCTAATTACCTTATTCCATATAAGGGATTAGTATTTTAACAGTATCTTTGTGGGAGTAGACAAATTCCTAGAAAGACACTGCCACAACTCATTCAAGAAAAAAAGTGAAGACAATAAATTGGCAATTTAAAAACTCTCACCCCTGCCCCTGACACACAGGTAAATCCCCAGTTCAAATGGATTTTTTTTTTTTTTTTGGTATATTATACCAAACATGTGAAAAGAATTACCAATTCGTTAAAAACATTTTAAAAGCCTGGAAGAGCAAATAATATTTTTTACTGGTTCTCTGATGCTATTATTACGTAGATGCCAAAGTGAAACATCTATGAATCAACGGGAAGGTAAAAGAAAAAAAAAAAAAAAAAAAAAAAAAAAAAAAAAGGGAAGAAAAAAAAAAAAAAAAAAAAAAAGAAAAAGAAGGCAAAGTGAAACATCATAAGCAAAGAAAACTGTGATAATATCGCTTATGAGTGGATCTGTAAAATTTTTTAGTAAATTTTGCAAAGCAAATACAGTAACATATAAACAGGAATATACACCAGTACCTAGTACAATGTATCCCTGGAATGTAACATTATTTTATCAGCTGGAAATAATTAGTGCATTACAGCAGTCAATAGACTGAAGGAACAAAACCTGGTCATCTAAATAGATTGTGGAGGGCTGGGGGTGGTGGCTCATGCCTATAATCCTAGCACTGCCAACCATTGGTGGATAAACATGCATTTTTTCTCCATAACCTCACCAGAAACTGTTTATTTATTAAAATTTTTTATAATAGCCATGGGCAGGACACAGTGGCTCATGTTTGTAATCCTAGCACTTTGGGAGGCTGAGGCAGGCAGATCACTTTAGGTCAGGAGTTTGAGGCCAGCCTGGCTAACACGGTGAAACCCCATCTCTACTAAAAATATACTGGGTGTGGTGGCAGTCACCGGTAATCCCAGCTACTTGGGAGGCTGAGGCTGGAGAATCACTTGAACCTAGGAAGTGGAGGTTGCAGTTAGCAGAAATTGTGTCACTGGACTCCAGCCTGGGTGACACTTGAAAAAATGAAAAATAGATGATGGAAAAGTATTTGGTAAACTAAAAAGTAAACCACAACCTAATAAAGGGCATATTTTAAGAATCCACAACTAGAGCCTGCTGCCATG
>NW_016108024.1:26132-29215 GCF_001604975.1 Cebus imitator
AGCCTGGGCAACAGAGCAAGACTCTGTCTAAAAAAAAAAGAAAAAGAAAAAAAAAAGGATGCTTTCTCTGTAAGCTGAGGAACAAGGACAGAATAAAACACTCTTGCCCGTTCTGTTCAACAGTGTACTGTAGGTTCTGTGACATCAATTGCATTGCATATGGAAACAAAAATTTTTAAAATAGGAAGCAGCAAAAACTTTTGCAGATGACATGGTTTTGTACATATACAACCCCAGTGGATCCAATAAAATTGGATTCCAATAACAAGATCACTTAGCAAGTTTTTGTGATTTAAGATTGGAATCCAAAAATCACTTGTATGTCTATACATTATTGAATAATTCAAAAGTGAAATCATTGAAACATTTTTATTTACAGTAATATTGAGACAAAATACTGTGAGATAAAGTGAAATTTAGCATGAAATGTGAATATCGGCCCACATTAGACATGGCACTGGCCAATGTGTTGGAGAGACCGGTATAAGTGAACCAGTGTGGGTTTTTCAGACTCGAGGTTCGTGCGGATCTGCTGAATCTGGGTCCCGGGTGTCCCAGAGGAGCCAGGAATCGAAATGGTTCATGGAACAACCACCTTGGCCTTCAGGTTCCGCCATGGAGTCATAGTGCTGCCAACTCCAGAGCTACAGCGGGTGCTTACATTGCCTCCCAGATGGCGAAGAAGGTTATAGAGATAAACCCCTACCTACTAGGCACCATGGCTGGGGACTTAGTGGATTGCAGCTTCTGGGAACAGCTGTTGGCTGAGCAATGTTGAATCTATGAGCTTCAGCATAAGGAATGCATCTCTGTAGCAGCTGCCTCCAAGCAGCTTGCCAACATGGTGTATCAGTACAAAGGCATGGGGCTGTCCATGGGCACCATGATCTGTGGCTGGGATAAGAGAGGACCATGCCTCTAATACATGGACAGTGAAGGGAACTGGATCTCAGGGTCCACCTTCTCTGTAGGTTCTCGCTCTGTGTATGTGAATGGGTCATGGATCAGGGCTATTCCTATGACCTGGAAGTGGAGCAGCCCTATGATCTGGCCCATCGAGCCATCTACCAAGCCACCTGTAGAGATGCCTACTCAGGAGGTACAGTTGATCTCTACCACCTGTGGGAGGATGGCTAGATCTGAGTCTCCAGTGACAATGTAGCTGATCTACATGAGAAGTATAGTGGTTCTACCCCATGAAAGAGGGCGGATGGGGCTGCTTGAGTTTCTTGGGGTGACTGTCATTGGTAATATGGATACAGTGACCCATCCTCCATCCTATTTATAGTGGAAGGGTATTCAATTGTATCAACACTTTTTTTTTTTTTGAAGTTCTGGTACATTGACCTCTGTGTGTTACCAGTGGTTAATGAGCTGCTGCAGAGGTGACTATTTGTTTTTCTTTCTTGTACTTAACATTACACTACTCACTACTAAAAATAAAGAAAGAAATGTGAATATCACAAAATATGTGTCAGGGGAGTTGAGGAATATGTAAGTGGAAAGGCATCTCATATTTGTGGATTAGAAGACTTAAGCATTGGGGGGAGTCCACCAAGTTGGTTGAATAGGAACAGCTGCCAAGCACATTTCCCCATGAGAGTGATGTAGGAGAGTGATCTCCGCATTCCCAACCGTGATACCAGATTCATCTCAATGGGATTCGTTGGACAGTGAGTGTAGCCCAAAAAGTGCAAACTGAAGCACGATGGGGCGCTGCCTCACCTGGGAAATGCAACTAGCCGGAGGACTCCTTCCTACTCAGCAGTGGCCATTGGGGACTTTTCCAGCCACTACAGCACTCTGGTTCAGATCCTGCATTGCTCCCATGGTCACTACAGCACACAGACCAGGAAATTTCTGTTGGGGCCAACAGGCACTGCGGGATTCCAACACAGATCTGACCAGCCATTTCAGCTGGCACCTCAAGTATTTGGCACAAATCTGGGTGGCCGTTTGGCTGGCACCTGGAATGCCTGCTGGACAGAGCCTCCCACTCGCCCAAAATAAGGGGAGCTGCAGTTAGGAATCCAAGTGAACTGGCTCAGTGGGTCCTACCCCCAGAAAGACCAGCAAACTGAAGCCCTCTGGCTTGAGAGTTTTATAGCCAGCATAGCAGTTTGAACTTGACCCAAGGTGGCCTATCTCGGTGGGGGGAAGGGCCTCTGCCATTGCCGAGGCAGTTTTAACCTTACCAATGTTAACAAAAGTGCAAAGGAGTTCACACAACAGCTGGACAGAGCCCACGCACAGCAGGTCAGCAGTGCCTTTGCAGGCAGACTGTGACTAGACTCCCTACTTGTGGGGCAGGACATTTCCGAAAAAAGGTAGCAGCTTGTCAAGGACTTATAAATAAAACCCCACCTTCCTGGTACAGAGCACCAGGGAAAAGGGGTGGTTGTGAGTTTTGCTGCAGCAGATTTAAACATCCCTACCCAGCAGTGCTAAAGGGAGCAATGAAGCTCCCAGCGCAGCACTTAAACTTTAATAAGGGACAGACTGCCTCCTCAAGTGGCTCCCTGACCTCGGTGTATCCATAGAGACACCTCATACAAAAGAGCTCTGGCCAACATCTGGCATGTACCATTCTTGGACAAAGCTACCAGAGGAAGAAACAGGAAGCATTTCTCTTCACTCCAGACCCAGATTGCCTGGGAATAACCCATGGGAACTGCTGTTCTGCAGTGGACCACCAGCAGTCCTGTAGCAGAGGGGTCTGTTAAAAGGAAAACCAAAAAACAGAAATGGCTTCAACATCAACAGACAGAACGTTCCTTCAGAGACCCCATCCAAAAGTCAACAACTTCAAATATCAAAGGTAGACAAATCCATGATGAGAAGAAACCAGCACAAAATGAATGAAATCACCAAAAACCAGAACGCCTCTCCTCCTCCCAGAGATCACAACTCCTCACCAGCAAGGGAACAAAACTGGATGGTGAATGAGTTTGATGATGTGACAGAAGCAGGCTTCAGAAGGTGGGTAATAACACACTTCTCTGAGCTAAAGAAACATGTTCTAACCCAATGCAAAGAAACTAAGAACCTTGTAAAAAGGTTACATGAAATGCTAACTAGAATAA
>NW_016108024.1:29327-33080 GCF_001604975.1 Cebus imitator
ATTAGACAAAAAAAGAGTGAAATGAACAAAGCCTCCAAGAAATAATGGGATTATGTGAAAAGACCTAATCTACATTTGATCAGTGTACCTGAATGTGACGGGTAGAATGACTCCAAGCTGGAAAACACTCTTAAGGATATTATCCGGGAGAACATCTCCAACCTAGCAAGGCAGGCCAACATTCAAATCCAGGAAATACAGAGAACACCAGAAAGATATTCCTCGAGAAGAGCAACCCCAAGGCACATAATTATCAGATTCACCAGGATTCAAATGAAGGAAAAAATGCTAAGCGCAGCCAGAAAGACCAGGTCACCCATAGAGGGAAGCCAGTCAGACTCACAGTGGATCTCTGGGCAGAAACTCGACAAACCAGAAGAGAGTGGGGGCCGGTATTCAACATCCTTAAAGAAAAGAACTTTCAACCCAGAATTTCATATCCAGCCAAACTAAGTTTCATAAGTAAAGGAGAAATAAAATAATTTACAGACAAGCAATTGGTGAGAGATTTCGTCACCACCAGGCCTGCCTTACAGGAGCTCCTAAAGGAAGCACTAAACATGGAAAGGAACAACCAGTACCTTTCCATGCAAAAACATACCATATTGTAAAGACCACTGACACAATGAAGAAACTGCATCAACTAATGGACAAAACAACCAGCCAGTATCAAAATGACCGGATCAAATTCACACACAACAATATTAATCTTAAATGTAAATGGGCTAAATTCCCCAATCAAAAGACACAGCCTGGCAAATTGGATACAAAGTCAAGACCCATCGGTGTGTTGCATTCAGGAGACCCATCTCACATGCAAGACACACACAGCTCAAAATAAAGGGATGGAAGAAGATTTACCAAGCAAATGGAGAGCAAAAATAAAGAGAAAGCAGGGGTTGCAATCCTTGTTTCAGACAAAATGGACTTTAAACCAATGAAGATCAAAAGAGACAAAGAAGGGTATTACATAATGGTAAAAGGATCAATTCAAGAAGAAGAGCTAAGTATCCTAAATATTTATGCACCCAATACAGCAGCACCCAGATACAAAAAGCAAGTTCTTAACGACCTTCAAAGAGGCTTAGACTCCCACACAATAATAGTGGGAGGCTTTTAACACTCAACTGTCAATATTAGACAGATCGACGAGACAGAAAATAACAAGGATATTATCCAGGACTTGAACACAGATCTGGAGCAAGTGGACCAATAGACATCTACAGAACTCTCCACCCCAAATCCACAGAATATATATTCTGCTCAGCACATCACACTTTAAAATTGACAACATAATTGGAAGTAAATCACTCCTCAGCAAATGCCAAAGAACAGAAATCGTAACAAACAGCCTCTCAGACCACAGTGCAATCAAATTGGAATTCAGGATTAATAAACTCGCTCAAAACTGCACAACTACATGGAAACTGAACAACCTGCTTCTAAATGACTACCGGATAAATAATGAAATGAAGGCAGAAATAAAGATGTCCTTCAAAACCAATGAAAACGAAGACACAACGTACCAGAATCTGTGGGACAAATTTGAAGCAATGTCTAGAGGGAAATTTATAGTACTAAATGCCCACCTGAAAACGAGTTAAGATCTGAAATGGACACCCTGTCATCACAATTAAACTAGAGGAGCTAGATCAAACAAATTCAAAAGCTAGCAGAAAACAAGAAATAACTAAGATCAGAGCAGAACTGAAGGAGATAGAGACACAAAAAAAACTTTAAAAAAATAAATCCAGAGGTTGGTTTTTTGAAAAGATCGGCAAAATAGACCACTGGACAGACTAATAGAAAAGAGAAGAATCGAATAGATGCATTAAAAAATAATAAAGGGACTATCACCACCAATTCCACAGAAATGCAAACTACCATCAGAGATTACTGCAAACAACACTGCACATAAACCAGTAGAAGAAATGGATACATTCCTGTACACTTACACCCTCCCAAGACTAAACCAGGAAGAAGTTGAATCCTTGAATAAACCAATAACAAGGTCTGAAGTTGAGGCAGCAATTAATAGCCTAGTAACCAAAAAAAGTCCAGGTCAAGATGGGTTCACAGCCAGATTCTACCAGAGGTACAAAGAGGGCCTGATATTATTCCTTCTGAACTGTTTCAAACATTATAAAAAGAGGGAATCCTCCATAACTCATTTAATGATACCAACATCATCCTGATACTAAAATGTGGTAGAGATACAACTAAAAAGGAAAATTTCAGGCCAATATGCATGATGAACATCAATGCAAAAATCTTCAGTGAAATACTGGCAAACCAAATACAACAGCACATCAAAAAGCATATCCACCACAATCAAGTAGGCTACATCCCAAGGATGCAAGGCTGGTTCAACATATGCAAATTTATAAACATAATCCATTACCTAAACAGAACCAAAGTCAGAAACTACATGACTATCTCAACAAATGCAGAAAAGGCGTTCAACAAAATTCTACAGCCCTTTGTGCTAAAAACTCTCAATAAACTAGGTATCAGTGGAATGTATCTCAAAATAATAAAAGCTATTTATCACAAACTCACAGCCGATATCATACTGAATGGGCAAAAACTCACCATCACTCGTCATTAGGGAAATTCAAATCAAAACCATATTGAGATACCATCTTTTACCAGTTAGAATGACAATCATCAAAAAATCTGGAGACAACAGAGCTGGAGAGGATGTGGAGAAATAGGAACGCTTTTACACTTTTGGTGACAGTGTAAATTAGTCCAACTATTTTGGAAGGCTGTATGGTGATTTCTCATAGATCTAGAAATAATACCATTTGACCCAACAATCCCATAAATGGTTTTATACCAAAGGATTATAAATCATTCTATTATAAAGACACATGCACACTTAAGTTTGTTGTGGCACGGTTTACAATAGCAATGACCTGGAACTGACCCAAATGCCCGTCAATGTTGACTGGATAAAGAAAATGTAGCACATATACACCATGGAATACTATGCAGCCATAAAAAAATGATTAGTTTGTGTCCTTTGCAGGGACATGGATGAATCTGGAAACCATCATTCTCAGCAAAGTAACACAAGAACAGAAAACCAAACACTTAATGTTCTCACTCATAAGTGGGTTTTGAACAATGAGAACACATGGACACAGGGAGGGGAACAGCACACACTGGGGTGTGTTGGGGCATGGGGGGCTAGGGGAGAGATAGCGGGTGTGGGGAGATTTGGGGGGAAAACATTGGAAAAAATACCTAATGTAGGTTATGGGGGTATGGAGGCAGCAAACCACCATGATATGTGTATACATATGTAACAATCCTGCAAGATCTGCACACGTACCCCAGAACTTAAAGTATAATGAAAATATATACTTAAAAACAATTATCAGCAGTGTTCAGGCAAATAAAAAAAAAGAAGACCTAAGCATCAAAAGGACAGTTCATTAATAAAAATCAATTGAAAAAGGGAAGGACATCAAAGCTTATTTCTTTTACTTTGCATAGTAACCATAAATAGTATGAAAATACAAACTATATGGAAAACGTTTGCAAATCTCATATTTAACACTGGAGTTATCACTAGAATATTTACATAATTCTCCATAGACAATATTAAAAACCCAAAGCTTTAAATTAGAAAATGAGCAAATGTCGTGAAAGAACATTTTATGGAAGATACAGAAACTTCAGTAAGGACATGATGGAAATTAATTCTATGATGGGACATTACAGCAGAGTTTTTTTTTTGTTTTGTTT
>NW_016108024.1:33885-69384 GCF_001604975.1 Cebus imitator
TTACAGAATATTGTTTTCATCTGTTAGGAATGGTAGAAGTTGGGATTGTATGTGGATTATAAGTCATTATAAGTGTATTCTGAGTCATGCAGTGGTTAAAAAAATGTGTATATGTGATAAACTATGTAAATGTGCACATTTCGCCAATGTCAATATGCTGCTTGTGATATTGTACTGTATTAATGGAAAATGTCACCATTGGGGAAAATTAGGTAAGTGGCATGTGTAAACAGTACTGTATTTGTAGCATTTTGGGAATCTTTATTTTAACATAATATGTAAGCACCTAGAAAAATGGTTTTGATATAGGAGAGTAACAGCTTATACGGAAGAATAAGAAAAATGATAAGTAATGTGAATACTTACCAATGGATGGATGGAGCAGAAACATAAAGGACAGGGAAAATTATCTGGGATAATTCCTAAATTGCAATATTTGGATAGAACTAAACAATTTTAATATATCTGGAAAATAAGCTGAAAATAGAAATGGATCCACAAATATTATTGAAGACTTCACCTCTTTTTTCTTATTATTTGTTAAAACGAAATGTTAGAGTTAATTCTTCAAGTTGAAAGAAAAAGCTCATGCATAATACAAAATCAGGAATTTATAAAACTCACTGGTAAAAGGTAAGTAAAAACTCAAATTCAAAATACTGATGTACTTTAATGGTGGCATACAAATAACGTATATCTTCGTTGTTAAGGTTAATACACAAAACTTTTTCAATTAGGTGGCTGTTGCTGTGTTGCCCAGGCTGGTGTCAAACATCTGGGTTCAAGCAATTTTCCCTCCTCAGCCTTCTGATTTGATGGTATTATTGGCAACTGCCATCGTGTCCATCTATAAACTATTAATAACTACAACAATTAATTTTGGCATATATGATTATAAATATATGTAAGGTGTGAAATCAAGAATAGAATGCTTCACCAAAATTTCAGAGTAAAACCACTCTGGTTTTACGCAGCCCCATAGAACATCAGTAATATATTCAGCACCCATATTACCACAAGTAATATCCCAGAACTGAAATCTGAAGCTGAGACATTTCCTGAGACTACAGAGAAGTGAAAAACGTGGACCAGATGGTAAAGGATTTGTTCTGTATTTTTGACACTCTTATCTGCCTGCCATCGTGTGTGGAAAAATTTCTCCACATTCATCAATTCAACATGGGATAAATGTGAGATTTTCACAGACAGCTTCTTCACCATCTTGGCTTCTCTGGCTGAAAAACTGTTAATAGCTTAACACATGGGAAGTATTGTTTGGCTTGTAGGGAGAAAATCCATGATGGCAGTGAAAGACAATTGGGCCAGTTGAGATTCACAACTCCAGCCTGAAAAATAATTGACTTTACATCAGACAACGTAGATTCCAAGTCAGAGTGGCTGTTCAGCAGTACTATAATACAGTAGGTAGAGTTCATACTTCTTTGCACAAATGCCTATTCAACCTTCCTGTACAGCCAGAGGATTGATTTTGGTACCCCTATGTGGTGTGGGCAATGCTCAAAATGTTTGTGAGAGCTGAGTCAAATCTAAAATAGGCAACACTTACAGATTAAGTAGTCTCAAAAACTGCAAGTAATATCTAAGAAAATGCACTCTAGGAAGACCAAAAGAAACTAGACCCCTGAGACTGGAATAAGTACATAATTATTCAGTGTGAAACTATAGGCATATGTCTACAAGAAACAGCAGCAAGCCATGAACCATGACCACCATGAACGGAGAAAACATGGAGCCAGTTGCCAACCATAATGACATGGTAATGTTTGATCTCAAAAATCGAGAATCCATAAATGCAATTTTAAGGAAATGTAGTGGAACCCAATATAATGAAAAAAATCCAAGAATTTATTAGAAACTTGATGAAGTGATTGAAATAATAAAATACATCAAATAAGTATTGCAAATGAGAAGTAATTGTTTGAATTGAAAAATTCATTAGAGGCTGTCTAGCAGAATGGATCAAGAATAGAAAAACAGTGATCTTAAAGATAGGGTATTGGAGAATCTGTAGAGATTAAATAAATGGAATGAAAAGGTATAGAGAATATCTACAGGATATAGAGAATAACGTCCAAACAGCAAATTAAGTCATCATTGGTGTTCAAGTAGTAGTTTTGTTATAGCAAGGGCAGGAAAGCTTATTCAATGAAATAACAGAATACATTCCAAATGCAGTGAAAGGTACAAATATTCAGGTACAACAATGTTGAAGACCAAATAGATTCAGTTTAAATATGAATACCCCAAGGCTTATATGTAATCTCAAAAACATACTACAAAGAGAAGGGACACTGAAAACAGCAAGAGAAAAACAAATAACATATACTTCCAATTTGTTAACAGACTTCTGATCAGAAATTGTATATATCGGGGCAGGGAGGGAGGGTAAAATGACATAAAATACTAAAGGAAAAAACTTAACCAACAATACTGTATCCACACAAGATTTCCTTGGAAGATTAAGAGATAACATCATTTACAGAAAGGTGAGAATTCATTAGACTCATCATTGAAGAAATGCAAAGTTCTTTATCATGAAGAAAATTATGCTAATGTCCAAAGAGAAAAAGTTTGATGTTACAAAACTCAGTGGCCAATGCAAATACATAGGCAAATTCAGAAGAAATTAATACTTGTAAGAATATGTAAGCTTCTCATATCCATAATACAAGTAAGGTGCAAGTTTATGAAAAGTATAGCAGCATCACAAAATATAGCCAATATAAAAATAGACATGAGAAAGTTAAAATGTGGGGGGATTGAGTTAAAGTATAAAATTGATTGGCTGTTTATATTCCTTATGATGAAAATCATCATCTGTTTCAAAATACTTTTTATGAGATACTACCAAAGAAAATCACTTAACCACAGTGGGAGAAGGAAGGAAGAAATAATTGATAAAATGACAAAAAATACCAAACAAAATGTCAATAGTGATTTCTTACCTATCAATAATATTTTCCTAGGACCCCCACCCTCAAAAGAAATAAAAGAGAGTGGCTTAATGGATATTTTAAAAAATCAAGACCCAAATATGCTGCATATAAAAAAAATTAACTTACATAGATACACATTGACTAAAAGTGAAGAGATGCAAAAAGGTGTTTGATAGAAATGGAAACCAATAAATAGCAACAGTAGCTGTACTTAGATAACAAAGTTTCCACTTAATACTTATTAAGTGAAAAAGACAAAAAAGTTACTACATAATACTTGTGAAGGAACAGTTCACGAAGACGTTATAAAAATTGTAAATATGTATACACCCTGCAGCAGAACATCAAAATATATAAAGCAAAGTGTAAGCAACCTAATGTGAGAGAAACTGCAATACAATAATAGTAGGGAATTTTAGTAACCCTTCCTCAAATCTTGGCAACTGAGTGCACAAAGGCTTATTGCAATTGGGGGAACAAAATATAAGACAGTGAGGGTATTTGCATAGTAATCCAGGAAGTTGTACCCTTGTATTCCTCAAGTCCACCAGTTCTGTGTGTGTGGGATTCTTCAAGTGTGTCTGTGTTCCTGGTCCTAGGGTGCCCTCTAGTGATGAAATGACTGCAATGATTACATTATTAGATGAAACAACACAATCACATTTAATTTTTTAAACACCCTGTGCAGAAGAGCAGCTGCAAAGTAGTACAGACTGCAAAGATTGGAATAAATACCTAACTCGTGTGTGTGTGTGTGTGTGTCTGTGTGTGTGTGCGCGCACGCGCGTCTCCAGAGTTTTATTATTATTGAAATGAGTCTCTCCAAGCATTTGGGAAGCAGATTTTTTAAGGGTAGCCTGATGTGTGGGCGGAAGTCAGTGAGCCATGAGTGCTGATTTGTCAGAGATGAAATCATAGGGAGTCAGAGCTGTCTTGTGTTCAGTCCGTTTCTGGACGGGGGAGGGGGGGAGATTGGATGAGCCAGTTTATTGATCTGGGTGGTGGCAGCTGATCCATCAAGTGCACGGTCACAGGTCAGGAAACTTGTACAGGGACTCTGTGGGGACAAGGTATGAAGCCAAATTCCCCAACAGGCTTTAATTGGCTGTACAAATCAACTTGGATTTCTTAAAGGAAGCATGCCATTCCAGTCAAAGCCTTGATGAATTAACCAATTTCTCCTATTGTGTCCCTTTTTGCTGGCATACCAGGTTTCTGGGTTCCCTTTCTCTGCAGCTTCCAGAATAACAGAGCGGCTTCTGATTACCCTGCTTGCTTGTGCTTTACCTGTAGGATTCAAGCCACTTTACAAGAGAAAATTACCACTTACTGTTTTGTGGAATCACAGGCAAGATTCTATAAATACCTAACTCTTAAATGCCAGGACACTGAAGAACTTCCTCAAGCACACCATCCAGGAGACATGATGTCTTTAAAAGGACTATTGGATCTAGTTTTGGAGGGATGTTGCTAAGTTGCCTCTCATACAGGAAATTCAAAATTACTATGAACCATGACTTCCTCAGATATACAGAACAAGTAGCCACTGACTGACCCTAATGAGATGGTGATGTGTGTGATGTCAGGGTAATAATTCAGGAGAAACATTTTGGGATAATACCAAATACCATCATATTGCAGGAAAGCAATTTAGGAATTTATTAAAGCAATTTAACAAATACTGAAATAATAGATGAAACAAACTGAAATAGTGGAACTGAGAAACCATGACTGAATGGAGAAATGCACCATAAGGTCTCAATAGCAGAAATGATCAAGCAAAAGAAGAATCAGTATTGTTAAAGACAGGCTATATGAAAATGCACAATGAGAAAAACAAAAAAGAATGAAGCATGCCTACAAGGTGAAGAAAATAATCTTGAAATGTCAGGCTTACCATTCTTACAGAGAGAGAGTTTGGAGGTGAAAGTTTAGAGAAATAGGCTGGGCGTGGTGGCTCACACTTATAATCCCAGCACTTTAGGAGACTGAGGTGGGTAGGTCACCTGAGGTTGGGAGTTCGAGACCAGTCTGGCCAACACAGTGAAACCCCATCTCTTACTAAAAGTACAAAAATTATCTGGGCATGGTGGCTTATGCCTGTAGTCCCAGCTATTTGGGAGACTGAGGCACGAGAATTGCTTGAAGCTGGGAGGCAGAAGTTACGGTGAGCTGAAATATATATGTGTATATCTAGATGTGATTACCCAGGTACAAGACAGTACAAATAAAACAGAAACAAGTAGATTCAACTAAAATAAGACTATGTCAAAGAATGTAACAATCAAATGTTCAGAGGTAGAGGAAAATTTAAACAGCCCTAAAAACTGCAACAAAACAAAAAAATTATAAAGGAGCTCTGATACATCTGGTAGTGAAGAGTTTAAAATCTAGGAGTATGATGGCATATTTATTGTTGAAGGAAATAACCTGCCAAATTAGAATATCAAATCCAGCAAAATATTCTTCAAACTTAAAAAAATGCTTTACTAGGCACACAACAGGTGAGGAATTTTTGTCAACATCAGACCTGTCTTACATGAAATGCTGAAAAGTGTAATTCAATCTGAAAAGGACATTAATGAGCAAAAGGAAAACGTCTGAATGTTTACAACTCATAGAAAAAGGTACACAGACAAATATAGAATCCTTTAATGGTGTAAGAAAGAAGAGGAAGAAATAGTCACTCATATTAGAAAGGGATAATTATAAATAACCCAATAGATACAAATAAAATTAAATATATGGGAAGAAACTTAACCAATAAAGTAAAATGTATGTACAAGGAAAACTATGAGTCATTGATAGAAAATGAATAGGACACTAGTAAATCAAAATATACTGCATGTTCATTTAGTAGGAGAAGATGTATTGTTAAAAGCCCATACTATGTATAGCAATGTATAGTTTGAAAATGACAGTGTGATTTTTTCACAGAAATAGGAACAAGACAAAGAACAGACAGTAATCCTGAGCCAAAAGAACAAAGCTGGAATTATCAGATTACCTGACTTAAAGTTATATGACAATATAACGTTAACCAAATCTGATGTGACTTGCATACATACACATACACAGCAATGTAACATCTACAAACCAGAAATCCATGTATTGAAACTAAACTTGGCTTATCAGAGAGCTCCAACAGATCAGGCTCCATAGGCTTACCTGCTGCCAGCACAAATCTATTTATAGGTGTTAGTAATCCCGCCCCTACAGGGCCACCACCACTGTGCATGAACAATGGTAACCTTACCCTTTGTGTGTTGTTACTGATGCAAATGAGCACCAGCAACTCCACCCTTGCCATTCTTCCCCAAGTGCAAATGTGCAGATGGTTGGCAACCAACTAGCCTCCTCCAGGGCCTTGTATCTGTTGCAGCCACTGGCATGAGTTCTAACATGAACAATGCTAGACCCTCCTCTTCCAGTGCCCCTCCCCATCTGACACATGTGCACACTTCCATGCTGTTGAAACTGCTGGCATAAGCAAGTGAGCATGGATTCCACTGCCACCAGCCCAATGATATACTATGGCTGCCACCCTTCTATTTGAATACTGTGGGCATTATAACAGGAATACATCAGCCCCTCCAGTTCAGTAGGTTTCTAACCTTGAGTGACCAGAGAACAGACTAGTTTCTTGACCCTGCTTCCCCAGAGGTAGAACATGCAGCCCAGGAATCCTGAGGTCAGCCTTGTTCCCCTAAAATCATCCAGAAATAAAGCCATTCAGCTGAACCCACTTCACCCCTCAAACCCCAAGGGCATTGAAGATGAAAGAAAAATGTCATACAAAGCACAGCATCTTCAAATATTGAAAGAATATTAGCCTACATACATAAGAAGAAAGTACTTCCAGAACTCTGGCAGTTGTAAAATCCAGAGTTCCAAACTCTGGCTTCCAAAGGGCCACACTAGCTCTCTGGCAGATGTTCTTAACCAGGCTGAGATGGGTTAAATGACAGGGTTAAGAATATGGGTATGAATGAAGACTATTGAGATTCAGAAGAAAGGTGAAACTGAATCTAAAGAATCTAAGGAAAATAATAGAACAATACAGATGTTAGAAACTGAAATGCCCATTTCAACAAAGAGGCAAATTGACCTTGTAGAGCTGAAAAGCACACTACATAATTACGTAATATAATTGGGAGTATCGACAGAGTAGATGAAGCTGAGGAGAGTCTCAGAGCTCCAAGATTGTTTAGTTGAATTAGTTGTCAAATATTTTAAAAAGAATTTAAAAACTGAACAAAATCTCTGTGCAATACGGCATTTAAACCTATGAGTCACTGACATTCCCAAAAAAAGGCAGAGAAAACAAGCAACTTTTTAGTTTACTGTCTGTGAATTTTTCTGCAACCTTGCTAGACATACCAAAATTTAAATTCAGGAAATTCTGACAGCCCTGTAAAATACTGTCTCTCAGGCAGCTATCAGATTGAAATGAAAGAAAATGTCCAAATCAACTATAGAGAAGGGCTGGGTAAACTACAAAGGGAAGCCCATCAGGCTGACAGCATACCTTTCAGTAGGTTCCCTGTATGCCAGAAGATATGGATACCTATATTCAGTGTTTTTAATAAGAAGTAATTCCAACCAGTAATTTCATATTCAGCCAAATTAAGCTTTATAGGTGAAAGGGAAATAAGATCTTTTACAGGCAAGCAAGTGCCAAGGCATTTCATTACCACCAGACCTGCCTTACCAGACATTCTTAAGTGAGTGCTCAATATGGAAAGGAATGACCATTACTGGCCACCAAAAAACACATTTAAGTACACAGACCACTGACACTATAAACCAAATGCACAATTAACTCGACAGAATAATCAGCAACCAGCTAATAGTAATACAGAATTAAATATGCACATAACAGTGTTAAGCTTGAACTTAAGTAGGTTACTGTCCTAATAAATTATGAAGAGAGGCAAGTTGGATAAAGAAGACCCAACTCTATACACTGTCTTCCTGAAACCAATTTCAGAAGTAATGGCACCCATTTATTCAAGGTAAAGAGATGGAGAAAATTCTACCAAGCAAACAGAAAAAAGGAAGAGAGACAGATTGCTATTCTAATTTCATAGAAAATAGACTTTAAAACAGCAATTATCAATAATAACAAAGGTATTTTATAATCATAAAGGCTTCAACTCAACAAGAAGAGCTAACTATTCAAAATATATAAGCACTGAACACAGGATTATGCGCATTTGTAAAAGAAGTTCCTACAGACCTATGAAGAAACGTAGATAAGCAGACAAATGGGAAACTTGACCACCCCATTGACTCTATTAATCAGGTCACTGAGCCTGAAGTCTAACTTATTTTGGTTCTGTACTTGACACTTGACCAAATGGACCTATCAGACATCCGTATTAATCTCCACCCAAAACCACAGAGTGTACATTCTTCTCATCTGCACATGGCACATACTCTACAGTCAACCACACAGTGGATCATAAAACAGTCCTCACCAAATTCAAATAGCAAAATCATACTAAACAGATCTTTGGACCAGAACACAATAAAAACAGAAATTAACACACACAAAAAAGATTACCTAAAACTATACAATTACATGGAAATTAAACAACTTGATCCTTAATTATATTGGTATAAATAATGAAAAGGCAGAAATTAACAAGTTCAGTATCTCAATTTAACATGCTAACATCACAACCAGAGGAACTAAAAAACAAACTAATTCCAAAGCTAGCAGCAGGTAAGAAATAACTAAGATAACCAATTTTTAAATTGATTCAGTAATAAAAACTATCAACAAGATAAAGCCCTGGACCCGATGGATTTATGGCTGAATGCAACCAGGTATGTAAAGAAAAGCTAGTGAAATTCCTACTCAAGCTATTCCAAAATTTCAAGGAGGAAGGACTCCTCCCTTAACTATTTTATGAAGCCAGCATTATCCTGATACCCAAACTTGGCAAAGACACAACACAAACAGAAAACTTCAGGCCAGTATCCCTGACGAACTTGAAAGGAAAAATTCTCAAGAAAATACCAGCAGACCTAATCCAGTTGCATATCAGAAAGCAAATCCCCTGTGATTAAGGAGGCTATATTTCTGTGATGCAAGGTTAGTCCAACATATAAAACTTGGGGAAAAAATGTGATTCATTACATAAGCAGAGCTAAAACCAAAACCAGATGATAATCTCTATAGATGCGGAAAAGTCTAATACAATTTACTTAACATTACTTCATGTTATAAGCCCTCAACAAACTTGGCATTAAAAAAACATCTCAAAATAATGACCCATCTCTTACAAACTCACAGCCAACCTCTTAATCAACTGGCCGAAGTTGGAAGCATTCTTTTTATGATCAGAGCAAGACAAGGATGCCCACTTTCACCACACCTATTCAACATACTACTGGAAGTTCTACCTAGAGCAATCAGTGAATAGAAAGAAAAGGCATCCAAATAGGAAGAGAAGTAAAACAATCTGCAGACAACATGATTTTATACATAGAAAACCTCAAAGCCCCAAAGCTCCTAGCTTAGATACAAAACTTCCAAAAAGTTTCAGTATAAAAAATCAGTCTGTAGCTTAGCATTTCTATACAGCCCCAACATCAAAGGTCAGAGTTGAATAAAGAATGCAAAGCCATTCACAATAGCCACAAAAAGCATAAATTACCCAGGAATCCATTTAACCAGGAAGGTGAAATATCAGTATAATAAGAATTACAAAACACTACTGAAGGAAATCATAGCTGACACAAATAGGAAGAAATGACATTGTTAAAATGGCCATAATCCCCAAAGCAATCTATACATTAATTGCTATTCAAACTACCAATGACATTCTTTGCAGAATTAACAAAACCTTTAAAAATTCTTATGGAATGGAAAAGCCCAAATAGCCAAGGCAATTTCTAGGCAAACCTGGATGCATAACATTACCTGAATTGAAAGTATTCTACAAGATTACAGTAAGCATAACAGCATGATACTGGTACGAAAATAGACATGGAGGCCTGTGGAGCAGAATATAGAACATAAAATTGTACACCAACAGTCATCTGCTTCTCAACAAAGTTGACAAGAAATGCAGACAGGACTTCCTGTTCAATACATGCTGCTGGTATAACTGACTATCTATATATTCAATGTTGGTACTGGACCCCTTCCTTTCATTACATATAATAACTGTATAGAGTAAGGACTTAAACCTAAAATATAATACCATAAAAATGCTAAACTATAATTTAGGAAATACCATGCTGAACATAGGTTTTGAAAAAATTTTATGATGAAGATTCCAAATGTAATGGCAGCAGAAACAAAAATTGGCAAATTGAACCTAATTAAACTACAGAGATTCTGCACAGCCAGAGAGTCTATCAATGGTGAACACAAAATGTACAAAATGGGAAAAAATATCTGCAAATTATGCATCTGAGAAAGTTCTAATATCCAGAATCTATAAACTACTTAATAGGGGAAAATAATCACATTGAAAAGATGAAAAAGTACATAGACATTTTTTCAAAGGAAGACATACATGCATCCAGGTTTCATATGTCAAAATGCTCAACATCACTAATCCATAGGGAAATGATAATTAAAACCACAGTGCAATTCTGTCTTACACCACCCAGAATGACTATTACTAAAAAGTCAAAAATAGTATGTTTTCAAGTTTATAGATAAAAGGGAATGCTTAAAGATTGCTTGTTGAATTATAAATTATGTCATCCATTGTGGATAGCAGCTTGGTCATTTTGCAAAAAATATCAAACAGAAGTACCATTTGATGCTGGATTCCCATTACTGGTTTTATACCAAAAGGAGTATAGATTTTATTACCATAAAGACATGAATGTGCATGTCCATTGGGGCACTCTTGATAATAGTGAAGATATGAAGTGAAGCTTAATACCCACTAATGGTTGACTGTATGAGGAAAACATACATATACACCATGGTACACTACAACATCATAAAAAAGAATGAGATCATGTCCTTGGATGTTGCTGTTGGCCATGATCCTAAACAAACTAACCCAGGAATAGAAAACCAAATAATACATATTATCTTAAATAAATGAGAGTATATGGGCACAAAGGGAAACAACAGATACTGGGGTTAACTTGAAGGTGGAGAGTGAAAGGATGGATTAGATTTGAAAAAGAACCTATTGGGGATTATGCTTTTTATCTGGGTGATGAAATAATCTCTACACCAAACCCCATGACATACAATTTAGCTATATAGCAATCCGGGATGTGTACCCTGAACCTGAAATGAGAGCTTAAAGAAAAGAAATGGTTTGCTGCACCCATCAACCTGGCAGCTACATGAGATATTTCTCCTAATGCTATCCCTCCCCTAGCCCCCCACCCCTAGACAGGTCCTGGTGTGTGATGTTCCTCTTCCTGTGTCCGTGTGTTCTTATTGTTCAACTTCCACTTATGAGTGAGAACATGCAGCATTTGGTTTTCTGTTCTTGTGTTAGTTTACTGAGAATGATGGTTTCCAGTTTCATCCATGTCCCTGAAAAGGACATGAACTCATCTCTCTTTATGGCTGCATAGTATTCCATGGTGTATATGTGCCACATTTTCTTTATCCAGTCTATCATTGATGGGCATTTGGGTGGGTTCCAAGTCTTTGCTATTGTGAACAGTGCTGTAATAAATATACATGTTCATGTGTCTTTATAGTAGAATGATTTATAATCCTTTGGGTATATACCCAGTAATGAGATTTCAGGGTCAAGTGATTTCTTGTTCTAGATCCTTGAGGAATTGCCACACTGTCTTCCACAATGGTTGAACTAATCTCCACTCCCACCAACAGTGTAAAAGTGTTCCTATTTCTCCACATCCTCTCCAGCATCTGTTGTTTCCTGACTTTAATCATCACCATTCTAACTGGCATTAGATGGTATCTCATTGTGGTTTTGATTTGCATTTCTGTAATAACCAGTGATGATTAGCTTTTTTTCATATGTTTGTTGGCTGCATAAATGTCTTCTTTTGAGAAGTGTCTGTTCATACTCTTCACCCGCTTTTTGATGGAGTTGTTTGTTTTTTCCTTGTAAATTTGTTTAAGTTCTCTGTAGATTCTGGCTATTAGACCTTTGTCAGATGGATAGACTGAAAAAATTTTCTCTCATTCAGTATGTTGCCTGTTCACTCTGATGATAGTTTCTTTTGCTGTGCATAAGCTCTTTAGTTTCATTAGGGCCCATTTGTCAATTTTGGCTTTTGTTGCCATTGCTTTTTGTGTTTTAGTCATGAAGTCTTTGCCTCTGCTCATGTCTGTGTCCTGAATGGTATTGCCTAGGTTTTCTTCTAGGGTTTTTATGGTTATAGGTCTTACGTTAAGTCTTTAATCCATCTTGAGTTAATTTTTGTTTAAGGTGCAAGGAAGGGGTCCAGTTTCAGTTTTCTGCATATGGCTATCCAGTTTTCTCAACATCATTCATTAAATAGGGAATCCTTTCCTTATTGCTTGTTTTTGTCATGTTTGTCAAAGATCAGATGGTTGTAGATGTGTGGTGTTATTTTTGATGCCTCTGTTCTATTCCATTTGGCCTATGTATCTGTTTTAGTGCCAGTACAATGCTGTTTTGGTTACTGTAGCCTTGTAGTATAGTTTGATGTCAGGTAGCATCATCTCTCCAGCTTTGTTCTTTTTGTTTAGGATTGTCTTGGCTAGACGGGCTCTTTTTTGGCTCCATATGAAATTTAAAGTAGTTTTTTTTCTAATTCTGTGAAGAAACTCAATGGTAGTTTGATGGGGATAGCATTGAATTTATAAATTACTTTGGGTAGTATGGCCATTTTTATGATATTGATTCTTCCTCTCCATGAGCATAGAATATTTTTCCATTTGTTTGTGTCCACTGTTATTTCCTTGAGCAGTGGTTTGTAGCTCACCTTGAAGAGGTCCTTCATATCCCTTTTAAGTTGTATTTCTAGGTACTTTATTCTCTTTGTAGCAGTTGTGAATGGAAGTTCACTCATGATTTGGCTCTCTATTATCAGTATATAGGAATGCTAGTGATTTTCTCACACCGATTTTGTATCCTGAGAATTTAGTAAAGTTGCTTATCAGCTTAAGGAGATTTTGGGCTGAGATGATGGAATTTTTAAAATATACAATCATGTCATCTGCAAACAGAGAAATTTGACTTCTTCTCTTCCTATTTGAATACGCTTTATTTTTTTCTCTTGCCTGATTGCCCTGGCCAGAACCTCCAATACTATGTTGAATAGGAGTGCTGAGAGAGGGCATCCTTGTCTTGTGCTGGTTTTCAAAGGGAATACTTCCAGCTTTTGCCCATTCACTATGATATTGGTTGTGAATTTGTATTAAATGGCTCTTAATATTTTGGGATACGTTCGATCAATACGTAGTTTATTGAGAGTTTTTAGCATGAAGGGGTGTTGAATTTTATTGAAGGCCTTTTCTGCATCTGTTGAGATAACCATGTGATATTGGTCATTGGTTCTGTTTATGTGATGTATTACATTTATTGATTTGTGTACATTGTGTCCCATATATATACATATATACAACTATCATGTACCCATAGTATTTAAACCTATATGATCTTTATAAACAAGTGAACTAGTTAGTGGTAGATAAATCCAGAATAAAAACAAGTATAAAATTCATATATAACAAGTCTACAGCTAATATGATGAAGAACAATTGAAATTCCTTCCTCTAATATCTGGAACAAGATAGGATACCCACTTTTATTCCATATAACATTCTATCCCGAGCTATTAAACAAGTGAAATAATGGGCATCCAAATGAAAAGAAGTTAAATAATGTTGCAGGATTCTAAGGAGCAATACAGAAATTTGTAGCATTTACATTTGCCAACAGCAAACAGTCTTCAAAAGAAATCAAGAAAGCAATCTCATTTGGAATCTCTACAAAAACGTCAAATAGTCAAACTTTTGAAGTAAGTATAATTAAAATATTATTACTGCCCAAAGCAGTCTGCAGATTCATTGTTTTTCTATTAAAAACCAATGATATTTTTCATAGAAATAGAAAAAATTTAAAATTCAGTAGACAGTTTCAAAATATATTACAATGTCATTGTAAACACAATGTGATATATTGGCATAATATAAATGTAGATCAATGGAATGAAATCGAGAGCTCAGTAATCCAGACATTTATAAAAACAACCTCATTTTTAAAAATCACCATAAATATATGTTGTGGAAAGAATAATGCTTTCAATGAAATTTTCTGAGAAAACTGGATAACCATATGCAGAAGAATGAATCTTTTACCATATGTAAAAATAAAATTAATATGGATTAAATACTTCTGTCTGAAAGTATAAAAATGGTTGACAAAATCTTTATATAAATGCTTCTGGATATTTGTTTAGGCAAAGATTTTTTGGTAAGCTCTGAAAAACAGAGGCAACAAAATCGAAAATAGACATTTGTTCCTACATCTAGCTAAAATGCCTCTGCATGATGGAGGTAAGAAGATAGTGAAGACAAATAATAATGGGAAAAAAATGGATAACTGTTTTTTACAGGGACAAGAATATATATTCACATCATTAAAAGGTAAGCAAATAATCTGATTTTTTGAGGATACATTATTAGAGCAAATATTTATCAAAAGAAGGCATAAATCACCAATAGGTATATGTAAAAATTTTCATCACTAATCATCAAGGAAGTGCAATTTCAAGCCACAATGGATTGTTGTTCATTTAGAACAAATATCTAAAAGACAAATAACAGATGGCGGTAACCATGCATTCAGTTGGTTATGGTCATATACCATTTCTGAGAATGTGAATTTGTATAGCCATTCTTGAAAATAGTATTGTGTTGTCTCATAAAACAAATTATATAACCACTATACTGTGGCAATTCCACTGCTCGGTATATATCACAGTGAAAGGTATCAATATATTAGGGTGATATTTTTATCCACTTCTTATTGCATCTCTAGTCACAATAACTTTTGAGTTAACCTGAATGTTTATTAAAGGATGCAAGGAAAATGACAATGTTATATATATGCACTATTGAGAATTGTTCATTAAAAGGAACTAAATCATATCACTTTCAGTAATATCACTGGAATTGGAGGTAATTATAGTAAGTGAAAGAAGCCAGGCACACACACACACACACAAAAAAAAATACTGCATGTTCTCACATATATGTTAAACATGGGTATAAAACAGTTGATCTGGTTGGTGTGCAGAGTTGATTGCTGGTTACTGAATGGTCTTCTATCCAAGAGGGGAAGACAACAATTTTGACCACTGAGTACAAAAACAAGTAGAATAAATAAGTCCTAGTATTTGATAGTACAGTAAGGGAACAACAGTGAACAGTATTTCATGTTACTGTTTAATGTTGCCAAAATAGAGGAATTATAATGTTCCCCAAATAAAAAGTGAGAAATGTTTGTGGTGGTGCATGTCCCAACTACCCTAGTTTAATTACTACTAAGTATATGCATGTATAAAAATACCACATGTACCTTCTAAAATGTACAAATTTTATGTATCCAGGTAAACATTCAAAATTCAGAGATTGGTGTAAAAATGTTACAGGTTATTTTTCAATCAAAATTAAGTTGTTATTAGTTTAAAATAGCTTATCAGATGTCTTTATTGTCTCATGGAACCACCAAATATCTATAGTAGATACACAAAAAATAAAAAGAAATTTAAAAAATATCACAAGATAAAATAATTACAATTCAAGATAGTGGCAGAGTAAAAAAAAAGAAAGGATCTAGTAATAAACAAGAAAGCAATTTACAAAATGCCATTATTTCTTTAAGTATTAACAATATTTTGAATGTAAATGGATTAAATTATTCAAAATAGAGTAGCAGAATGGATATTAAAACTAAGATATTAACTTCACTTGTAAGGACGCATAGACTGAAAGTAATGGGATGAAAAACTATTGTTTTTCATTGAAAGCAAAAGAGTAATAGTAGTTAAATTTATTAAACTATACATGAAGCCAAAAACTATAAAATTTGGGAAACAAGTTTATTACATAATGGTAAAAGGGATTAATTCAGCAAGAGGTTATAGTAATTGTAAATACGTATGCACCCAAAATGGAAGTTCCTAATCATACAAAACAAATGAATTCTGAGTGGACAGATAGATTGCCATACAATAATAATAGGGGACTTCAGTACTCCAGTTTCAGCAATGGGCAGATCATCTAGACACAAACATCTGGCTACACTACACTTTATGCCAAATAATACAGAATACTCCATCTAACAGCAGCACAATCTACATTCTTCTCAACAGAAGATGGATCTTTACATAGGTCTTATGTTAGGAACCAAGACTAATTTTAAATTTCATAATATAGAATTTATACCACAATTTTAAGCACACTGCACTAACCTAGGAATTACTAGAATAAACATTAGAATGTTCACAAACATATAGATATTAAACGATATGCTTTTAAATAATGAATGAGTGAATCAATAAATCAAAATGGAAGTTAAAAAATATTTTGACAAGTGAAAGATGAAACAGCATACTAATGTTTGTGATACCAGAAAAGTAATTTAAAAATAACCTTATGTTATACCTGAAACAACTATTAATAGAATGGGAAGAACAAACGGTACAAATTTTACAGAAGGAAGCATCTAATAAAGAACAGAGTAGAATAAGTGAAAAAATTTATACTCATGACGTATGCAAATCCAGTCATGAGAAAGAATATCTGAAGAGACCGATAACAAGTAAATTGTATTCATAATAAAAATCTATCAAAGATATGTCCACAGTGTTTTACTGGTAATTTCTGCCAAACCTGATTCCACTTTATATTAAGAGGATTATTCACCATGTTCACATGGACCATGTTCAAATGGGATTTGTCCCTGTGAGGCAAGGATGTTTTAAATGCTCATATAAAGGAGGAAGAACACCGCCATTCGATCATCTCAATAGATTGAAAAATAAAACAATTTAATAGAATTTGATATTTTATAACACTAGTTCTCAACCAATTAGGCATAAAAGGAATGTATCTTTACACCATATAGACAGTAAATGAAATATCCACAACTAACATCATAATCAATGAAGAAAACATGAAATGCTTTCTTGTAAGGTAAAGAAGAAACTTTTGCCCACTCTCAGCACCTCTATTTAACTTAGTTCAGGATGTTTTAGCCAGTACCTTGTAAATGGTACTGGGAAAATTTTATATTTACATGTGCAATAATTAGATTAGAAGTCTACATCTTAACAATACACAAAAATTAAGTGGAATAAAGAATTAAATGTAAAATTGGAAACTGTGAAACTTCTTGAAGAACAATGGTATTTTGCTGGGCAAGGATTTAGAAATGAGACTTGAAATTTTCAGGGAATAAAAGGAAAAAGCCAAGTGAGAGTACATCAAAGCTTAAAGCTTTTGCACAGCAAAAGTATTAAAGGAGTGAGGAATCAATTTTCAGTATTGGAGAAAATACTTGCAAACAATACATGTGACAAGGAGTTAGTATTAAGAAGATATAACTAATATAACTCAATAGCAAGAAAAAAGTAATATGAGTAAAAAAAAATATTGACAAAGAAACTGCATAGACATTTTTGAAAGGAATAAATACAAATGACCAACATGTACATGAAAAAAACAAAACGCCCAGTATCCCTAATATTCTGGAAAACACAAATCCAAATCCACAAGAAAATACCACTTTCGCTTAGAATTGCTAAATCAAAATGACAAAAGGAAACAACTATTGGTGAGGGAGTGGACAAATCAAAATATTTACACACTGTTGATGTGATTGTTAGTATAGCTAATGTGGAAAAGAGTTGGGAGGTTTCTAAAAATTTATAAACAGAACTAATTTATGATCCCAGAATCCCACTATCAGGCATACAGCTAAAAGTAATAGGATATCTGTACTGCCTTATATATTGCAGTAGTATTTACAATGGCTAAGATACGGGATTAACCTAAGTGTCCCACAGTAGGTGACTGTCAAAGAAAATGTTATATATTTATATACAAAGCACAATACTTTTCAGCCATAAGAAAGAATGAAATCCTATAATTTGCAATAACATGAATGGATTTTGAAGACGTTTTAATTGTAATAAGCTACATACTAAATGGCTAATGTGTTATCTTACTCATGTGGATACTAAGAAAATAAACATTTGATATCCTTAAGTCAGAGAGTAAGAACAGTGATTACAACAGACCAGGGAGGTGCATTTGATTTGGCCATTAGGTACAAAGTGACAGTAGATAGGACTAATAAATTATTGTGCACACTGTCATGACTACAGTTAACTGTAAAATATTGTATATTTTAAAAGAGACTAGACACTTTTCAATGTTTTCATTACAAAGATATGATAACTGCATGTGATTGGACTAATATACAACCTAAATACATATGAAAACATCACACTGAATTCTATAAATACAATTAGAATTGTGACATAATGAATTAATAAAGCAAATTTAAAAAATAATAGGCAACCAGAGGCCAATATCGATAATGAACATAGACACAAAAATCCTCTACAACAAACTAGGAAGTTGAATTCAACAGTCCACTAAACACTTAATTTTTCATAAGTGGTATTCATCCCAGTGATGCAAATGATTGTACATATGCAAATGAACGTTATGCTAACAGAAGACTAACGGAAGAAAGGATTAAAACCATATGATCCTCTCAGTCATAAAAGCCATAAAAGCATTTCAGAATATTTATAATATTTTCATGGTAACAATTCAAATATTTAGAGATAGAATTGGGTCTCCCTATTCTCTGGGACACTAACCATATTGAAAATAAGACAAACAGTAACCCTGAAATGGCCTCTAAAAATGCTTAAGCTTGGTGAGAAAGGCATGTTAAAGGCTGAGTAGCTGAATTCTAGGCCACGAGTGTAATAAATGCCATGATTTTTAAACTTAGAGCTAACGTATTATTCAGAGGGAAAAACATAAAAGCTTTTCCTCAAATAAAAAAAACATAAAAAATGCAGAATCTCATCACTTACATTCAACATAGTACTGGAAGTTTTCACCACAGCCATAAGGCCAGAAAATTAAAAGCTTAACTTGGAAAGAGTTAATTCTTTTTATTTTCAGATGACATGATCATATGTACAGAGGTCTACAAAGGAATTGAATATAATTGGAAAATACAAGTGCAACAAAAACAAACTACAAATGTTTCTATAATGAAACAGCAAGCTATCTGAAATCAAGAAAATCCATTTTACAATATCTAACAAAAAATAAAATCTTTAGAATTAAATTATCCAAGGAATTGTAAAGCTTAGTCATGTTTTTGTAAAAAAAACAAAAGGTTGCGGCAACCCTCCATCCAGCAAGTGAATTGGTGCCGTTTTTCCAACAGCATTGTGTTGACTTTGTGTCCTATATCACATTTTGTTAATTTTAAACTTTTTATTATTCTTATATTAGGTATAGTAAATGAACTTTCTTCAGAATTCTTTCTTATTACTATTATTATGTTATTGAACTATTAGTCTCACTTATGTAAAATCATGAACTTAATCAGCAAATGTGTTTGTTCTGACTGTTTTTCTAATGAGTTGTTACCTCATCTTGTTTCTCCATCTTGGACCTCTCTATTTCCTGAGACAGAACCATATTGAAAATAGAAGGCTGGACACGATGGCTCACGCCTGTAATCCCAGCATTTTGGGAGGCTGAGGTGGGTGGGTCACAAGTTCAGGGGTTTGAGACCATCCTGGCCAAAATGGTGAAACACCATCTCTACAAAAAATACAAAAACCAGCCAGGTGTGATGACATGTGCCTGTAGTCTCAGCTACTTGGTAGGCTGAGGCAGGAGAATTGTTTGAACCCGGGAGGTGGAGGTTGCAGTGAGCCTAGACTATGCCATTGCACTCCAGCCTGGGCAACAGAGCAGGACTCTGTCTTAAAAAGAAAACAGGAGACACTGTAATCCTGAAACGGCCTCTAATTGTTCAAGTAATAGGAAGACTTGCGCTTTCTTCACCTTCTATTAAAATCTGAAAATGATTAAACTTTGTGAGGAATGCATGGTGCAGGCTGAGTGGCTGAAATCTAGGCCTCTTGCATCAAATAGCCAAGTTGTGAAAGCAAAGGAAATATTTTTCAAGAAAATTAAAAGTGTTATTTCACTGAACACAAAAATATTGAGAAAGCCAAACAGCCTTATTGCTGATGTGGAGAACATTTTTGTGATTCATATAGAAGATCAAACAAGTTGTAACATACCCTCAAGCTAACGCCTAATCCAGAGCAAGGTCCTATGTCTTCAGTTCTCTGGAAATGGAGTGCCAATGGAAGAAGATCCTGCTGACAGCACATCTGTTTGAAGATTGATTAGTGAATATGTCATTTTATTGATGAGTGCAACAACTGCAAATAAAAGTCTTTATTTAAAAATATTATCCCAACAAGGAAAAACCCTGACCTTACTAAAATACAAAAAGAAATTAACCAGGCATGGTGGCACACGCTTGTAATCTCAGCTACTTGTGAGGCTGAGGCATACTTGTTTGAACCCGGGAGGCATAAGTTGCAGTGAGTTGAGATAGCACTACTGCACTTCAGCATGGATGACAGAGCAAGGCTGTGTCTCAAGTAAATAAAAAAAAAAAATCGATAAATGTTAGATTCAGTTTGTTATTATTTTTTTGACGATTTTCGCAAAAAAAAAAAAAAAAAGTTATTAATCACCATTAATGCACCTAGTAAGCCAAGAACTCTAATTAAGATTAATTTTTTTTCATTCTTACTAATACAACATTCATTCTGCAGACAGTGGATCAAGTAGTAATTTCAACATTCACATTTTGTAATTTAAGAAATACACTTCGGAAGGCTTAGATACTGAGTCCTCAGATGAATCTGTGTAAGGCATACTGAAAATTTTTGTAAAGTATTCATCATTATAAATGTTATGAAGAACGTTTATGATTCATGGTAGAAGATCAAAATATTCACTTTAGCAGCAGTTTGGAAGAAGTTGATTCCAACCATGATGGATGACTTTGAGGGGATCTAGACAGCAGTGGAGGAAGTAACTGTTGATTTTGTAGAAATCAGAAGAGAACAGTTAGAAGTGGAGACTGAAATGTTACTAAATTGCTATAATCTTATGATCAAACTTAAATGGATCAGGTGTTGCTTCTTCTGAATGAAGAAAGAAAACAATTGTTCGATGGAATATACTCCTGGTGAAACTGCTCTAAACATTATTGAAATGACAAAAGATTTAAAATATGATATAACTTTAGGTGAAAAAATAGCAGGTTTTAAGAATGCTGATAACAATTTTATGTAAGTTCGATTGTACATAAAATGCTGTCAGACAGTGTTGTATACTACAAAGAAATCTTTCATGAAAGGAAGGATATGGCAAATATCACTGTTGTTTAATTTTCAAGGAACATCACAACAATAGCTTTCTTCAGCAACCACCACTTTGATTCGTCAGCATCAACCAACACCATTGCAGTAGCCTCCCACAGCAAAAATATCCTGACTTGCTGAAGGATTAGAATCTCATCAGCAATAACATATTTTTTTAAATTTAAGAGAATATTAATTAGATTAAAAAATAATGCTGTTGCACACTTAATAGTCCTCAGTATATTGTAAACATGCACTGGGAAACTTGTGTGACTCGCCTTTTTGTGATATTTACTTTATTGTAGTATATCCACAGTATGCTTGTGTTTATTTATACTTTATTTATACTTATGTTATGTTTATACTTACGTTTATATATACTTTATTCTAGTATATCCACAGTATGCTTGTGTTAGAAGTCATTAAATCAAGTCTGAATTTGTTCCAAGATCTAAAGGAAACCTAGAGAACAGTATATGAATAGTAGAGAATATGTTAAAAGATATAATTTATAAATCAAAATACATATTTTGGGGCTGAAAAAGACAATAAGTGGAAAGAATTTCAGTTTATTGGCTCAACAGCAAATTTGAGCAGCAAGAATAAAAAGTTGGAGAACTCACAGATTGAGAAATTTAAATGGTCCAGTCTGAGAAGGTGAAAGAAAAATTGATGAAGCATGAATAGAACCTTAAAACTGTGGGACATCACGAAATCAATCAGCATACCAATAATTGGTGTCCTAGAAGGAGAACAGTGAAGAATGCTGGCAAAGCAGAAGGGCAGGTTGGCTGCATAGAATCCTCCAGTGATCATCCCCCCACCCCACCCTCCTGAAGGAATACACACAAGAACACAACGTTGTAAAAACCAAAAATTGAGTGAATGATCACAGTATCTGATTTTAGCATAAGAGCAAGGAACTAGGCACTGACGAAGGAAAATAAGACATGAGTTTATTACCCAGAATGGAAGGATACAAGCCTGGCTCTATTTCCTACCTGCTGATTGTAGAACTCTTTGGCCCTTGGGGAACAATAGTGGTAACAATGCAGTCTTCAACATGGGCATTGGGTGAGACCCAGTGCTATGCTGGCTTTGGGTTTAGCTAAGCACGGTCTCAGTGGTGGTGGTCACCAGGGTGCTTGTGTCACCCATCTCCCAGTTCTAAACAGCTCTGTATGGCGAAAGAGACTATTTGTTCAGGGGGAAGAAAGGGAAGAGAATATGTCTACCCGTGAATCTACAGAATGGTTCCAGATCTTATCAAACAGCAACAAGGCAGTACCTCTGTAAGCCTACAATATTCACAGCATTCCTGTGCTTGGGGTGTCCCCTAATGCAGTGACCAATGACTTAGACAATCCTGTAACAGTGAAACCACAAGAGACCTAGAATAAATGAAGCCATTCTGACCAAAAAGAACAAAACTGGAGAAATCACATCTCATATTGAGTTACAGTACAGAGCTACAGTAACCAAAACATGATGGTATTTGACATAAAAACAGACACATAGAACAATGGAATAGAACAGAGAACCTAAATATAAGTCCATACATCTGCAGTGAACTCATTTTCAACAAACAAAAAAAAATATTCTGTGGGATGGGGAGAATCAATATTGTTAAAATGCCCATACTACTGAAATCAATCTACAGTTTCAGTGCAATTTCTATCAAAATACCAACAACATTCTTCACAGAAATAGAAAACAAACTCCTAAAATTTATGTGGACCCAAAAAAGACCCAGAATAGCCAAAGATATCCTAAGCAAAAATAACAAAACTGGAGGAATCACATCACCTGACTTCAAATTATACTACAGAGCTGTAGTAACCCAAGCAGCATACTGGCATAAAAATAGACATATAGGTCACAGAATAGAGAACTCAGAAACAAATCCATAAATCAACAATGAATTCATGTTTAACAGAGATGCCAAGAACATACATTTGAAAAAGGACAGTCTCTTTAATAAACGGTGCTAGGAAAACTCGATATCCATATGCAGAAGAATAAAACTAGACCCATAACTTTCCATATAGAAAAATCAAATCCAAATGAATTGAAAATAATAAATTTAAGACCTCCAATTATAAAAACAGTACAAGAAAGAATGGGGAAATTCTCCATGACATTGTTCTGGACAAAGTTATCTTGAGTAATAAGTTATGTCCAGTTAACTCTAAGGAAAACTACAAAAGTGATCAAAGGATTTTAAGAGGGGACAGAAAATGGAATGATATTTTATGCTTATGTATTAAGGAATTATTACTGTTAATGTAATAATACTACCCAAAGAGATTTATATTTGGGCTACTATAACAAAATACTATTCACTAGGCATAAGTTACATATGTTTATTTATCAGGGACCAGGACCTTTAAGATCAAGTCAGCAACATATTTAGTGTCTAATGAGGGTCCTGGTTTATTGATGGTCTCTTTTTCTTTTGACCTCATGTGGAAGACAAGGCAGCTCTCTGAGGTCTCTTGGACAGGGGTAGTAATTCCACTTGGAATGTAATTAGAGATTTTTAACTCTAAGTGCCAGTACAAAAATAAAGGAAAGATATTAAAAAAAAAAAAAAAGTGAGATAGAAATAAAAGAGAAAACTGGCCTGGCACAGTGGCTCACACTTGTAATCCCAGCATTTTGGGAGGCTGAGGTGGGCAGATCACTTGAGGTCAGGAGTTGGAGACTCCATTTCTACTAAAATACAAAAATTAGCTGGGCATGGTGGTGGGTGCCTCTAATTTTAGCTACTTGGGAGGCTGAGGCAGGAGAATCACTAGAACCTGAGAGGTGGAGGTTACAGTGAGCCGAGATTGTACCACTGCACTCCAGCCTGGGTGACAGAGCACGACCCTGTCTCAAAAAGAAAAAAAACAAAAGGCAATACAAGAGGAGCTAAACCAAAAGCAAATGGAAAATTGATGAAATCACTAGTTGATTTTCAAAATAGATTCAGAGAATAGAGAGAGTTAGGTAGATTGACCTTGAAAAAAAATAGAGAAGGCCTAAATTACAATAATGAGGATTGAAAAATTGGAATTACTTCTGACTCTGCAGTTATCTTTAAAAGCTTATGATGAAATACTATAACAAATTGTATCCCATTAAAATATATAACCCAGATGACATGGTGAAATTCCCAGACAGACACAATCTGATAAAATTGTCTCAGGAAGATAAAATCTAAATCCGTAACAAGCAAAGTGACAGATTTTGTAATTTGTAAGACTTGAGACTGTGAAACTATTAGAAGGAAACATTGAAGAAAATATGGTGAATGATTACTAATGGGTATGAGCTTTCTTTTTGGAGTGATTAAAAGTTGTGATGGTTGCACAACTTTTTTATATGCTAAAAACCAATTCATTTTATATTTAAAGGATTCATATTTATGCAATAGTAGCACAATTTAGTTTGTGGCACTGGTAAATCGTAAGAGGAAGAGAGAAAAAGAATCCCATAAGATGTTAACTGGCAGACTGAAATGTATTGTTTGTTCTCAGTCAGTACTAATGCATCTACTCTTTGGAGAACCATAGCTAAAACATGGAACCTAGAAGTAATTCAACAGAAACATCAAGTTTCATGTTGGCAGCTATTGCCCTGGAGAAAAGTAGATAAATCTGCATCTGCATCAAGTTTGAGCCTAGAGTATGCAGTATTCATTTGATGGTTTTCCTTGAAGCCCTAGAATTTGTCCTCATGCACAAGTAAACAAAAAAGGTTTTTATTGTTGGGAATGACTTGGAAAGGAGGCTGTCGTGGAGATTTCTTAAGGATACAGAAGGCCTACTCATTTTTGGGTTTTCAAAGGCATTGGTATTTTATTCTGGACTTAGTCAACTCATTTAAAAGTTTGAGGAAAAAAAAAAACTAGAAAAAATCTTTATAAATATAATCTGCAATATTCAATTCAAACCTAAATGTCCTATCAATTTTTACTTTCTAAGGAGGAGTCTAAGATCATTTCCATAGTCTTTATGGGAAGAGAGTTTTCAGTTCCTCCTTAGTTAGGCTATGTCCTAAAAAAATAGACAGTGTTTGTACAAATTTATAATTTGTCCTTTCTAACTGTTTTCTTTCTGTTAAGGCTGAGATCAAGTAAATGTACCTCTTTATATGGGCTTCTTCATTCTCTAAACAAAGTAGGAAACCATCTACATGTTGTATCTGAACTTAATTACAAGAGAAATTTGAATCATTTAAATCTTGACTGAAGACAAAGGAAAAATAGTAGTAGATGTCATTGAGCTCCTGGCACATGATAAAGCAGGTATGTTTTACCTGCTCGTGTAAAGGCAAAAAGGTACCTACTCTTTTGCACCCTGAAAAAGGCAGAACCAAGGTCCACTATAGTAAAGCGGGTAGCTTCATGCAAAATTGTTGACAGGTTGGTATTTGGGTTAGGTACTACTGGGAAGTAAAGGATAACGATTTTGTTGATTATCACGAAGTGTTGACTGAAATAATTTTGTCATTCTTTTGGTTTCTTCACTGGCAAGATAGTAGTGTTCAAGTGTTAGGGTAAATTATTAGAAGGCTCCTGCACATTAGGCCCTCAATGTTAGGTTGGAGTCCTTTCTTATGACATTGAAGAATGTTGGGAAATTTGGGGCAATGCCTGGTGGGATCCATTTGAACCTGGATAGATGTGCACCAATTATCTTCTGTATGTATAATTTTTAGCATATCAAAGCCTTAGGTTCAATATCAAGATATTTATCTGGATATGAAACATATCTGTTAATTGTCTGCCTAAATGATCTATATAATACTGTCAGTAGATTGGCCTTTTAGAAACAGCCATTCTGACTGGTATGAGATAGTATCTCATTGTGGTTTTGAGTTACATTTCTCTGATGGTGAATGATGATGAGCAGTTTTTTGTGTTTGTTGGCCACTTGTATGTCTTCTTTTGAGAAGTGTCTGTGTCCTTTGCCCATTTATTATTATTATTATAAGAGATAGGGCCACACTAAAATAATAGTCTGCCCCAGTCTGGCCTTGAACTCCTGGGCTCAAGCGATTCTCCTGCCTCAGCCGCAGAAGTAGCTGGGACTACAAGTGTGTGCCACTGTGCCTGGCTAAAACCACATTACATTTCTATTGGTGCTAATGTAGAATTTCACTGGTCAACTCTATGAAAATCACTTTGCACAGGCGGACACCATTGTACTAATAAGGCCAGTGATATGGGTTACATCTTACTTAAGTCAGTAAGAAGAGTTAATTGTGCCTGCATACTTCAGCTCAATTTTTTAAATTATTTTCTTAAGTTATTGGTGTACAGGTTGTATTTGGTTACATGAGTAAGTTCTTTAGTAGTGATTTATGAGATTTTGGTGGATCCATCACCCGGACAGTATGCACTGCACCCTATTTGTTCTCTTTTATACCTCACCCCTCACTCACCCTTCCCCCCAAAGTCCATTGTATCATTCTTATGCCTTTGTATCCTCATAGCTTAGCTCCCACATAACAGTGAGAAGATTCGATGTTTGGTTTTCCATTCCTGAATTACTTCACTTAGAATAATAGTCTCCAATCTCATCCAGGTGACTGTGAATACTGTTAACTCATTCCTTTTTCACATCCATGCCAATATCTACTATTTTTTAATTTTTTGATTATGGCCATTCTTGGAGGAATAAGGTGGTATTACACTGTGGTTTGGATTTGCATTTCCCTGATCATTAGTGATGTTCAGCAGTTTTTCATATGTTGGGCATTTGCATATCTTCTTTTGAGAATTGTCTATTCATGTCGTTAGCCCACTTTTTGATGGGATTTTTTGTTCTTTTCTTACTGATTTGTTGAGTTTGTTGTAGATTCTGGATATTACTTCTTTGTCAGATGTATAGATTGTGAAGGTTTTCTCCCACTCTGTGAGTTGTCTGTTTACTCTGCTACTCTTCCTTTTGACATGCAAAAGCTCTTTAGTTTAATGAAATCCCTGCTACTTATCTTTGTTTATATTGCATTTGCTTTGGGGTTCTTGGTCATAAAATCCTTTCCTAAGCCAATGTTTAGAAGGATTTTTTCAATGTTGTCTTCTAGAATGTTTATAGTTTCAGGTCTTAGATTTAAGTCCTTAATCCACCTTGAGTTGATTTTTGTATAAGTTGGGAGAGATGAGGATCCAGTTTTATTCTGCTGTATGTGGCCAGCCAATTATTCCAGCAGCATTTGTTGAAAAGGTTGACCTTTCCCCACTTTACGTTTTTGTTTGCTTTGTCTAAGGTCAGTTGGCTGTAAGTATTTGGCTTTATTTCTGGGTTAACTACTCTGTTCCACTGGTCTATGTGCCTATTTTTATACCAGTACTATGCTGTTTTGGTGACTATGGTCTTATTGTATAGTTTGAAATCAGGCAATGTGATGCTTCTGGATTTGTTCTTTTTGCTTAGTCTTGCCTTGGCTATGCGGGCTCTTTTTTGGTTCCATATGAATTTTAAAATTGTTTTTTCTAATTCTGTGAAGAATAATTGTGGTATTTTGATGGAGATTGCATTGAATTTATTGATTGCTTTTGGCAGTGTGGTCATTTTCACAATATTGATTCCACCCATCCATTGGGATGGGATGTGTTTCCCATTTGTTTGTGTTATCTATGATTTCTTTCAGCAGTGTTTTGTAGTTTTCCTTGTAGAGGCCTTTCACCTCATTTGTTAGGTATATTTCTTTTTTCTTTTTTTTTCAGCTATTGCAAAAGGGGTTGAGTTCTTGATTTGATTCTCAGCCTGGTTGCTGTTGGTGTATAAGAGAGCTATTGATTTGTGTACATTAAT
Organism: Cebus imitator; assembly: GCF_001604975.1. Classification (NCBI taxonomy): domain Eukaryota; kingdom Metazoa; phylum Chordata; class Mammalia; order Primates; family Cebidae; genus Cebus; species Cebus imitator. The sequence continues at coordinate 62,075 of NW_016108024.1, forward strand.
CTTGTATTTAGAGACTTTGTTGAATTCTTTTTTCTTTCTTTCTCTTGTCTGATTGCTCTGGCTAGGACTTCCAGTACTATGTTGAAGAGGAGTGGTGAGAGTGGACATCTTTTTTCTTGTTCCAGTTCTCAGAGGGAATGCTTTCAACTTTTCCCCATTCAGTATTATTATGACTGTGGATTTATCATAGATAGCTGTCATTACATTGAGGTATATCCCTTGTATACTGATTTTGCTGAGAGTTTTAATCATAAAGGGCGGATTTTGTTGAATGCTTTTTCTGCATCTATTGAGATGATCATGTGATTTTTGTTTTTAATTCTGTTTATGTGGTGTATCCTGATTTGCATCACTGGTATGAAACCCACTTGATCATAGTGGATTATCTTTTTGATATATTGTTGGATTCAGTTAGCTAGCATTTTGTTAAGGATTTTATCGTCTATGTTCATCAGAGATATCAGTCTGTAGTTTTCTTTTTTGGTTATGTCCTTTTCTGGGTTTTGGTATTAGGGTGATCCTGGCTTCATAGAATTAATTAGGGAGGGTTCCCTCTTTCTCTATCTTGTGGAATAGTGTCAATAGAATTGGTACCAATTCTTCTTTGAATGTCTGGCAGAATTCTACTGTGAATCCATCAGGCTCTGAACTGTTTTTTGTTGGTAACATTTAAATTACCATTTCAATCTCACTGCTTGTTATTGGTCTGTTTAGGGTATCTAATTCTTCCTGATTTAAGCTGGAAGGGTTGTATCTTTCCAGGAATTTATCCATCTTTTCTAGGTTTTCAGGTTTATATGCATAAAGGTGTTCATAGTAGCCTTGAATGGTCTTTTGTATTTCTGTAGTGTCAGTTTGTAATAGCTCCCATTTTATTTCTTATTGAGGTTATTTGGATTTTCTCTCTTATTTTCTTGGTTAATCTTGATAATGGTTTATCAATTTCATTTGTCTTTGCAAAGAACCAGCTTTTTCTTTCATTTATCTTTTGTATTTTTTGTTTAAATTTCATTTAGTTCTGTTCTGATCTTGGTTATTTCCTTTCTTCTACTGGATTTGAGTTTGTCTTATTCTTGTTTATCTAGTTCCTTGAGGTGTGACCTTAGAATGTCAGTTTGTACTCTTTCAGTCTTTTTAATGTAGGCATTTAGGGCTATGAACTTTCTTTTTAGCACTGCCTTTGCTGCATCCCAGAGATTTTGATAGGTTGTGTCACTATTGTCGTTCAGTTTGAAGAAGTTTTAAATTTCTATCTTGATTTCATTTTTGAGCCAGTGATCATTCAGGAGCAGATTATTTAATTTCTTTGTATTTGCTTGGTTTTTAAGGTTCCTATTGGAGTTGATTTCTAGTTTTATTCCATTGTTCTGAGAGAGTGCTTGATAAAATTTCAGTTTTCTTAAACTTATTGAGACTCATTTCCTGCTCTATCATAGGTCTATCTTGGAGAATGTTCCATGTGCTGTTTAATGGAACGTATATTCTGCAATTGTTGGATGAAATGTTTTGCATATATCTGTTAACTCCATTTGTTCCCAAGGTATAGTTTAAATCCATTGTTTTGTTGTCGTTGTTGTTGTTGTCGTTGTTGACGACTTTCTATCTTGATGATCTGTCTAGTGCTGTCAGTGGAATATCAAAGTCCCCCACTATTATTGTGTTGCTGTCTATCTCATTTCTTAAGTCTATTAGTAATTGTGTTATAAATTTGGGACCTCCAGTTTTAGGTGCATATATGTTTCAGATTGTGATATTTTCCTGTTTGACAATGCCTTTTACCATTATAGAATGTCCCTCTTTGTCTTTTTTAACTGCTGTTGCGTTAAAGCTTGTTTTGTCTGATATAAGAATAGCTACCCCTTGCGGCCATAAAAAGAAGAATGAGTTCATGTCCTTTGCAAGGACGTGGATGAAGCTGGAAGCCAACATTCTCAGCAAACTAACACAGGAACAGAAAACCAAACACTGCATGTTTTCATTCATAAGTGGGAGTTGAGCAATGGGAACACGTGGACACAGAGAAGGGAAAATCACACACCAGAGCCTGTCAGGGAGGTGGGGGACAAGGGGAGGAAGAGCATTAGGACAAATACCTAATGCATGTAGGGCTTAAAATCTAGATGACAGGTTGATATGTACAGCAAACCACTATATGAGTCCTTATGTGTTAGGTGAGTCTCTTGAAGGCAGCAGATAGATGGTTGGTGAATTCTTATCCATTCTGTAGTTCTGTATCTTTTAAGTGGAGCATTAAGGCCATTTACATTCAATGTTAGTGTTGAAATGGGAGGTACCATTCCATTCATCATGCTATTTGTTTCCTGTCCACCTTGGTTTTTTGTTTTGCTTTTTAAATTGTATTTTTGCTTTATAGGTCCTGTGAGATTTATGCTTTAAAGGTTCTATTTTGATGTGTTTCCAGGATTTGTTTCAAGATAATAGACCTCCTTTCTAGCAGTTCTTGTAGTGGTGTCTTATTAGTGGCAAATTCCCTCTGCATTTGTTTTTCTGAAAAGGGCTATATCTTTTCTTTGTATATGATGCTTAGTTTTGCTGGATACCAAATTCTTGGCTGATAGTTGTTTTGTTTGAGGAAGCTGAAGATAGGGCCACAATCTTTTCCAGCTTTAGGGTGTCTGCTGAGAAATTTGCTCTTAATTTGATATGTTTTCCTTTATAGGTTACCCGGTGCTTTTGTCTCACAGGTCTTAAGATATTTTTCTTCATATTAACCTTAGATATCTTGATGACAATGTGCATAGGTGATTATCTTTTTGCAATAAATTTCCCAGATGTTCTTTGTGCTCCTTGTATTTGGATGTCTAGGTGTCTAGCAATGCTGGGAAAGTTGTCCTTGATTATTTCCCCAAATATGTTTTCTAAACTTTCAGATTTCTCTTCTTCCTCAGGAGTACTGATGATTCCTAGGTTTGATCATTTAACATAACCCCAGACTTCTTGGAGGCTTTGTTTATATTTTCTTATTCTTTGTTCTTTGCCTTTGTTGGATTGGGTTAATTTAAAGACCTTGTCTTCGAGCTCTGAGCTTCTCTCTTTTACTTGTTCAATTCAATTGCTGCAGCTTTCCAGAGCATTTTGCATTTCTATAAGTGTATCCAATGTTTCCTGAAGTTTTTATTGTTTTTTTCTGTATGTTATTTTTTTTTAATATTTCTCCCTTCACTTCTTGTATTGTTTTTTGGATTTCCTTGCATTGGGTTTTATCTTTCTCTGGTGCCTCCCTGATTAGCTTAATAACTAATTGCTTGAATTCTTTTTCAGGTAAATCAGGGAGATTTCTTCTTGGCTTGGATCCATTGCTGGTATGCTATTGTGATTGGAGGGGGGTTGTTAAAGAGCCTTGTTTTGTGAAATTACCAGAGTTGGTTTTCAGGTTCTTTCTCATTTGGTAGTCTTAGTCAGAGGCAAGGTCTAGGGCTGAAGCCTGTTGTTCAGATTCTTTTTTCCTATGACGTGTTCCCTTGAAGTAGTACTCTCCCCCTTTTCCTATGGATATGACTTCCTGAGAGCTGAGCTGTAGAAATTGTTTTCTTTCTTCTGGGTCTAGCCACCCAGCAAGCCTGCCAGGCTCTGGGCTGGTACTGGAGGTTATCTGCACAGAGTCCTGTGATGTAAACCATCTATGGGTCTCTCAGCCATGGATACCAGAACCTGTTTTAGTGGAAATGGCAGGGGGTGAAATGGGCTCTTTGAGGGTTCTTAGCTTTGGTGGTTTAATGCTCTATTTTTGTGCTGGTCAGTCTTCTGCCAAGAAGTGGTGCTTTCCAGAAGCCATCAGCTGTAGTATTGTGGAGAGGAACCAGTGGTGGGTGGGGCCCTAGAACTCCCAGGAGTATATGCCCTTTGTCTTCAGCTACCAGGCTGGATAGGGAAGGACTATCAGATAAGGGCATGGCTACATGTGTCTGAACTCAGACTCTCCTTGGGTGTGTCTTGCTGTGGCTGCTGTGGGGGATGAGGTAAGGTTCTCAGGTCAGTGGAGTTGTATACCTAGGAGGATTATGGCTACCTCTGCTGAGTCATGCAGGTTTTCAGGGAAGTTGGGGAAAGCCAGAAGTCACAGGCCTCACCCAGCTCCCAAACAACCTGAATGGCTGGTCTCACTCCCACTGTGCCCCCGCTAAAAACACCCAGTCTGTTTTCATGCAGTAGGAAAGCAGGGCTGAGATCTTGTCCCAGTCTACCCATCTCCCAGCTGCAAAAGAAAAGGGCATTAGTTCTTACCCTGCCTGTGGAGTCTGCATGCCTGATTCGTGCTCTCCCCCAAGTTCTGGACAGGACGCTTTTCAACCAGTTCAAATTGTTAGAAAGTTCTCCTGAAGACTTCCTTCTCCTTGTGGCATTTTCCCTGTACCACTGGCTGCCTTCCTGAAAGATCCCTGTGATGCCAGGCATGAATGGCCTGCTTGGGGACCCAGTGACCTCTCAGGGCCTGTCTGATTCTTCCTCTACCCCTGGATTTTGCTTGGCTCTTTAAATTGACTCAGCTCCAGGTAAGTTAGGAATCTTCCCCCACAAACTAGACCTTCAGTTTCCCCAGTGCATCTGTGTGTTCAGGGGCAGAAGAACTCCGTTTTCCACTTCCACAGTTTGGGCAATCACAGTATTTGGACTGTCTCCTGGGTTCTGCAGGAATAGTCTGCTTCCTTCAGAGGGTCTGAGGGTCCTCTTGGGTTTTTGGCTTTATTCCTGCAGCCATCATGGTGCTAAAATTCATGATGCAATCCTCTGCACACTGTTCTGTCCATCCAAGTCAGAGCTACAATCTACTCCTGCCTCCCACCTGCCGTGAGGATCCAAGACTCTCTACAATAGTTTCAAAAGATAAAATACCAAGAAATAAATTTAAGGAGGTGAAATATTTGTATACTGATAATAGTAACACATGTATGAAAGAAATTGAAGACACAAATAAAAAGATATCCTGGGTTCATGAATCAGAAGAATTGACATTGTTAAAATGTCCACACTACCCAAAGCAATCTACAGATTATATGCAATCCCTATCAAAATAATGATGGCATTTTCCTAAGAAATAGGAAAAAAAAAACTCTAAAATTTGTATATCACCACAAAGATCATGAATAGTCAAATAAATCTTTAGCAAAAATATCAAAGTAGGAGGCAAGACACTATGGAATTTCACAATATACTTGAAAGTTATAGTAATCAAATCAAAATTGTACTGGCATAAAAATGGGTATATAGACCAGTGAAACAAATCAGGGAGACCAAAAACAAATCCATACATTTACAGTCATTTGATCTTCAACAAAAATGCCAAGAACACACAATGGGGAAAAGACAATCTCTTCAATAAATGGTATTGGAAAATCTGGATAACCACATACAGAACATGCAATTGGATTCTTATCTCACACAGTATACAATGATCAAATTATTTGAATTAAAGACTTAAATATGAGACCTGAAACCATAAAACTACTAGAAGAAAAGAGAGAAAAAGCATCTTGATATTGTTTTTGCCAATGTGTTTTTTAAAATTGACTCCAAAAGCACAGGCAACAAAAGCAAAAATAGACAAATGGGAAAGCATCAAGCACAAACAATTAAATAGCAAGCATATAAATGATCCAGTTTAGAAATGGACAATGGACTTGAATAGATAATTCTCAAAGACGATATGCAAATGTCTAACAGATGCATGAAAAAAATGCTCAACATCAATAATCACTAGGGAAATGCAAATTAAAGCCATCATGAGATATCATCTCACACCTGTTAGAATCTCTATTATCAAAGATACAAAAGATAACAAATGTAGGTGAGAATTCAGAGGAAAGGGATGACTTGCAGCTTGTTGTGGGAAATGTAAATTAGTACAGTCATTGTGGAAAATACTGTAGAGATTCCTCAAAACATTATAAATAGAACTACCATATGATCCAGCAAACCCATTTCTGGTTATTTGTCTAACAGAACTGAAAGCATCGTGTCAATGAGATACTGCACTTCCATATTTATTGCAGTGTTATTCACAATACCCTTTATATGGAATTAATTGTTCATTGCTGAATCGATGGATAAAGAAATTGTGTTTTATATATATATATATATATATATATATATATATATGTGTGTGTGTGTGTGTTTGTGTGTGTGTGTGTGTATATATATATACATATATATACACACACACATATATATATGTGTGTGTGTATATATATATACATATATACACACACACATACGTACATACACACACACATACACAATGCAGTACTATTCAGTCTGATAAAATAAGGAAATTCAGTCATTTGAAATCCTATGGATAAACCTGTAGGACATTATCCTAAGTGAATTAAGCTAGTCAAATAAAGACAAATACTGGATGATCTCACTTATATGTGGTCTTAAGAAGCTGACTTCTTAGAAACAGAATAGAATGATGACTGTCATGGAATGTGGTGGAGGACTGAAATGGGAAGGTAGTCAAATGCTAAATGTTTCAGTTAGACAGGGCGAATTAATTCTGGCAATCTATATCAGTGTATTGACTATAGTTAATAATAGTGTATTTTATATTTAAAATTGCTAAGAGTACTTGAATGTTTTAATCACAAAAAAAGAATAAGTATGTGACATGACGAATGTTAATTTTCTTGATTCGATAATTTCACGTTGTATTCATGTAGCAAAATATATTGTACATCATAAATATATATAATTTTTATTTGTCAGTTATGCCTTAACGGGGGAAGAAAATGCAAGCAACATAAAATGGAATTATTGCAAGTAAAGTTTCAGATCATTAGAGTAAATGCTGGTGAAAAACAAAGAAATTAATAAAATTTGAAAAACTAATAAAAGAGAAATAGAATTGTACATTAGGACAATTGGTTTTCCTTATGTAGACTTTCCAGAGATGGAATAGAAGACGTATTCAGAGACACAGTAGAAGATAATTTTCCACAAAGAGAAAAGAATCTGAATAACAAAGAAGCACACTATATTCAAGACATTTAAATTTTTAAAAAATGTATATAAATACATGTATTCCTGGGGTACATGTGATATTTTGTCATCTATATAGACTATGTAATGATTATGGGTATTGGAGTGTCCATCACCTAGTGTATTTATTATTTGAATATTTTGGCAACATTTCACATTCTCCTATTTTGAAATATAAAATAAATTGTTTTTTGTTTTGTTTTGTTTTGTTTTGAGACAGAGTTTCACTCTTGTTACCCAGGCTGGAGTGCAATGGTGCAATCTCGGCTCACCACAACCTCCGCCTCCTGGGTTCAGGCAATTCTCCTGCCTCA